>NW_012149208.1:770297-777823 GCF_000956105.1 Propithecus coquereli
TATAAAAGACATACAAAAATGTATTAATAAAAATAAAAAGATTTGTTTTGTAAAATTTGGGTTCAGTCAAAAGGCCACACTTAAGGACCTACAAGGCCACATGTGGCCTTAAGGCTGCAGTTGCCCCACCCTTGTTGTAGAGTTCATCACCACAGTCATCATTTAGCTAACTACCTCTCTCACTCCCAACAGTGTAACAGCAAACCTTTCCTTCTTGAACTCGTTCTCTCCCACACCGCACATACCCGATCTGAAGGTTCATGAAAAGCCAATAGGACAGAGCACTAAGGGGATTTGTGATTAATGAAAAGGCCCATCTGGATACTCCAACGTGGATGCGCTATGGATACCACTCCTTCCTTTTTATTACATCCCTTCCTTCCCTGTGTTTGTGCCATAGCTGTATATTTGGACAGATACACTTATAAATGTAGGAATTGTTGTCTTTCAATAAATACTATATACACCCCCTATAATGACAATTCAATAAATACAGTCAACAGGACAGAATCCTCATATGACTGTCTCACCACCAGGTGGCACATGCACTTGTTTTCAGTGAGAAAATTCAGGTTTGTCCTGGTTTCTGTCAGGGTTTGGCCGTAGAGAGCAAGAAGCTGACATCAGTCCGGGCGCGGTGGCTCACACCTGTAATCCTAGCACTCTGGGACGCCGAGGCGGGCGGATCCTTTAAGCTCAGGAGTTCAGCCTGAGCAAGAGTGAGACCCCATCTCTACTAAAATAAATAGAAAGAAATTAGCTGGACAACTAAAAATATATCGAAAAACTTAGCTGGGCATGGTGGCGCATCCCCGTAGTCCCAGCTACTGGGGAGGCTGAGGCAGAAGGATTGCTTGAGCCCAGGAGTGTGAGGTTGCTGTGAGCTAGGCTGACGCGCCGGCACTCACTCTAGCCAGGGCAACAGAGTGAGACTCTGTCTCAAAAAAAAAAAAAAAGTTGATATCATTCTCTTCTTTGGCTGAAATTAGATCTGCCAATAATTTATGGCCTGGGATTGTTCATACAAGGGTCTGATAGCAATTGCAATCATTATGCACAGCCTCACACCTCCACTTCTGATCTTAAGGTTGTCCTTCTCGTTAGATTTGCTTCTGATGAGTCCTGAGAGCCTCCCCCTTTCCCTCACACACAGACAACACAGACAAGTATTTGCTTTGGTTTCAATGACCGTAGCAGAGTGTATTTTCCAAAGATAGTCACGACAATCCCCATCCTACGTGCTATTCTACAATGTAACTTTGCCACTGCCCCATCAATAGGTAGAATCCAATTCTCTCCCCGTGAATCTCGGTGGGTCTGTGATTCGCTTAGAACCAACAGAATACAACAGAAGTGATCTTGTATGACTTCAGAGGCTTCACAACTTCATCCTTTTGCTGGAAGATTTGCACTGGAGCCCTGGGCCGCAAATTAAGCAGTGAGACTGTCCTGCTATGCAGAAGCTCAAACTGGCTTGCACCATGTGAAGAGAGAAGCCACCATCTCCACTTGATCCCAGCCCCTCTGTTCCAGCTTCAGCCACCATGAGACTACACCTGCCTGAGAAACCCTAGCCAGAGCCCAGCTAACCTCTTCCCAAATCCTCACCCACAGAAACAGATTTTTTTAATTGTTTTAAGTCATTAGATTTTGGTTGTTTTTTTATAGACTGGATCATTTTGTAATGAAATATTTTTAATTTGAAGATAATATTTAAATTAATAAATCAGTACTTTGGGCATATATTCATAGCTATTCTTACAAATTTATCATTTGAATGTTGTATTTTGATAGAATTAAGTTGACCCAATGTGGTCATCAATACTGAATATTCCTTGCAGTTACAATAAAAAGAGATTAAACTGAGCTCCTTCAATAATTCATTATCCCCCCAATATATTTACTGTAAGAGATTTATATCCTGAAGCACAGGGTAAATCACCATTAAGAAAACTGTAAAAAAAAAAAAAAAATCACAGGCTTCCCAACTCTGTCTACTCAGGGCATATACTCTGCATTTCATTCCTGCTCTAAATTGGCTTTATTCTGATATACATGAGCTGACACCTGGTATAATCGCAAGGATAAGCTTCACCAGTAAGGAAAGAGCTGCCCATTTCTAACCTGGGTACTAAGCCCTCGGCATGCACGTTTTCACGCAGATGGTTTTCTCCCGAAGATACCATTCCTATCTGATTCGTCAGGAAACTGACCCATGCTCAGTGTCACATCGGGGGTTTCTGACAGAGCGAAGGCTAGAAAACCAGTCTGAACTCAGGACTTTTTATGTCATGGTATACAATCAGTAACTCAGTTCAAATGCTGTCACGCTGGCGGTCTGTAATGGCTTGCATATATAAATGTTAGAGTTAAATAAATTGATTTTATTTAAACACTAATGAGAAGGATCCTGCGGGGCGAAGTTTAAGATACAGGAGAGAGGATGATCTCTAAGAAGGAAAAAGATAAACTTCCAGGGAAGGATAAACTTGAGCCGGTAAGAGGAATACCTCCTCCGTCGCAATAGGAAAGGATGCATGCGGACAAGTGAGTTTCTGTCAAGAAGAAAGGCGCTCTTCTGAGAGAGGGCCTGTGGTGGTATCGAAGTAAGTGGAAAGTGGAGACCCGAAATAGCCTAAGTGAAGAATGGCGTGAGAGCTAAGGATACAAAAAAAAAAGAACTTTCTGGTAGCACTGGGGTTCCAGCTCTGGTTGGAAAGCAAGAATTGATAGTGGCAAATAGCGCAGTTAAGCACTTTCCCCAGTAGCATTTAGCAACACGAGCCCACGGTAGCCAGAATGAGCCCAGAGTTAGCGTTTTGCCAGGCTGATGCAATGGAAAGAACGCGGGCAAGTTAATTAAAGATAATGACAGTTGTTAATTTCTTTCTCAGGATAATTTAGTTTTAACATTACTTTGCAAGGGAATTTCATTAATTGGCTATTCCTTAGGTATGTGAGCACTTATAACAGTCATTTATGATTGGTGCATTAGTGTATAGGTGTGTTAGTTATCTATTACTTCATAAATCACCTCAAAACTTTGTGTCTTTTTTTTTTTTGAGACAGAGTCTCACTGTGTTGCCCGGGCTAGAGTGCCGTGGCATCAGCCTAGCTCACAGCAACCTCAAACTCCTGGGCTCAAGCGATCCTCCTGCCTCAGCCTCCCGAGTAGCTGGGACTACAGGCATGTGCCACCATGCCCGGCTAATTTTTTCTATATATTTTTAGTTGTCCGATTAATTTCTTTCTATTTTTAGTAGAGACGGGGTCTCGCTCTTGCTCAGGCTGGTCTCGAACTCCTGAGCTCAAACAATCCGCCCGCCTTGGCCTCCCAGAGTGCTAGGATTACAGGCGTGAGCCACCGCGCCCGGCCTAAAACTTTGTGTCTTAAAACAATAATCATTTATCATCTCACACCATTTATGTGGGTCAGGAATTCAAGAGTGCCTTAGCTGGGTAGTTCCAGCTCAGGATCTCGTAAGATGGCAATCAAGATGTCAGCTGTGGGCCGGGTGCGGTGGCTCATGCCTGTAATCCTGGCACTCTGGGAGGCCGAGGCAGGAGGATCCCTTGAGCTCAGGAGTTCGAGATCAGCCTGAACAAGAGCAAGACCCCATCTCTTCTAAAAATAGAAAAATTAGCTGGGCTTTGTGACTCACCTGTAGTCCCAGCTACTTGGGAGGCTGAGGCAAGAGGATCTCTTTTTTTTTTTTTGAGACAGAGTCTTGCTTTGTTGCCCAGGCTAGAGTGAGTGCCGTGGCGTCAGCCTAGCTCACAGCAACCTCAAACTCCTGGGCTCAAGTGATCCTCCTGTCTCAGCCTCCCAAGCAGCTGGGACTACAGGTACTCACCACCACACCCAGCTAATTTTTTTCTTTTGTTTCTATTTTTAGTTGGCCAGCTAATTTTTTCTATTTTTAGTAGAGACGGGGTCTCGTTCTTGGTCAGGTTGGTCTCAAACTCTTGACCTCCAGTGATCCTCCCACCTCGGCCTCCCAGAGTGCTAGGATTACAGGCATGAGCCACGATGTCCTATATTTTTTAAATGCATGTATTTAAAATACCAAAGAATAAAATAAGTTTCAACAAAATAATCCTCCCAGATTCACCAGCACAATTAGTACATTAGTGAGCCACGAGGGCTAAATCGACGGCTGCTCTGCTCATGCTTTAGTTCTAACTTCCCCTGCCTGACTGGCACCACTAGAGTTGCACAGCTCGACAGTATTTCTTAATTGTGTCTGCTTAAGAGCCCATCATGTCAAAGACCACGAGAATTGTGAAGGAAGAAAACAGACTTTTTAATGAGGATTGGGAATTGCAGTATCATCTTGTTTCTGCTAAAGATGATTTGCTTGCTTTGTGATACTGCAATATCAACATTAAAGAAATTCAATACTCGTCACCATTATAATGTTCATAAGGACCACAAATACTTTAAATTAGAGGGAAAGGCAAGAAAGGTTGTATGGTAGAAATTAAAAGATGAGAAGCAAAAGCAAAGACAATTCCTTCAAGCAGCAATAAGACCTGGAAATAATGCCACTGAAGCAACTTGTAAAGTAGCTTACATACTCGGGAACAAAGGGAAGCCATTCAGTGATGTAGAAATTGTGAAAGAATGCATTGTCGAAGTTGTAGGATACTTAGACCCACTAACGTTTCGTAGTACAAACAACAGTCTCTTTCAAGGAGAACTATAACAGATCAGCAGCATGAATTAGCCTTCAACTTAACAGAACAACTTCATGCAATATTTGAAAAGGAAAATATATATTATTCAATTGCTTTGGATGAATCAACTGATACTGCTGACTCGGTGCAGGTTTTTTACTTCATTCAGGTCCTAACAGAAGATTTTTTTTGCTATGAAGAGTTACTCCGCTGGGCACTGTTGCGAACAGAATACGGAGAATAGATATCAACAACTTTCAAGATAAATGTCATGAAGTTGGACTGAATTTGGTAAATTTAGTGAGTGTTTGTACAGATGGTGCACCTTCCGTGACAGGAAAACATGAAGGGTTTATTGCACAGGTAAGAAAAGTATTAACAGACCCAGATGCTCTCATTTCTTTTCATTGTATCTTGCATCAGCAAAATCTCTGTGTTAAAGTTACTACAAGTGACACTTTCCAGCAAGTGATAAGTATTGTTAACTATACTGGAGCAAATGCAACACAGCATTATCAGTTTTGTAACATGCTAAAAGTTGAAGGATGAGGTATTCAGTGTGGATTTGCCATATCATTCTAAAGTGGGTTGGCTATCACAGGGACAGGTGTTAGCCAAAATCTTATCTCCGTAAGAACAGATAGTTAAATTTTATGAAGAACAGAATCAGCAATGTGAATTATTGAAAGAATATTTCTGTAGGAATGTAATATTTCTGTGTGATATCATGTCAAATCAAAACAACCTGAATATTTCTTTGCAAGGTAAAACTCAGTCTGTATATGATATGTGGCAAAAAAAAATCCAAATTCACTTCTTCAAAAGGAAATTTTGGATGAACATTTTCCCCAGTTAGCAAAGGTCATTGATGAGCCAGATGATATACATGAATCATTTGAAGAATATGCAGCTGTTACGGATCTATTAATTAGAGAATACAATGAAAGGTCCACTGACTTTGAGAATCACGACATCACACTCAAGTTAGCATTTCGGCCTCAACTAGTTGATATCACCAAGGCACCTCAAGAACTACAGATGGAACTGATTGAGCTCTCAGAAGATGACATCTTAAAGTCTTTGTTTGATGCTAAAAAAGAGCCAACGGAAATATGGAAAAATGCAGAATAGCCATGCCTTCAGCAACATGCCCGAAAAAGGCTTTCTTTTTTTTGTTGAGACAGAGTCTCACTCTTTTGCCTGGGCTAGAGTGCCGTGGCGTCAGCCTAGCTCACAGCAACCTCACACTCCTGGGCTCAAGCAATCCTCCTGCCTCAGCCTCCCAAGTAGCTGGGACTACAGGCATGCGCCACCATGTCCGGCTAATTTTTTTTTCCTATATATATTTTTAGTTGTTTGATTAATTTCTTTCTAATTTTTAGTAGAGACAGGGTCTTGCTCTTGCTCAGGCTAGTCTTGAACTCCTGAGCTCAAACAATCCGCCCGCCTCGGCCTCCCAGAATGCTAGGATTACAGGCGTGAGCCACCGCGCCCGGCCAAAAAAGGCTTTCTTGCTTTTCAACCACTCATTACTGCGAATCTACATTCTCGTACCTAACCCAAATCAAGATGTCCTAAAGGTCACAAATGACTGACACCCATCTAGAGGATCAACTGAAACTGAGGACCTCCATGCTGCAACCAAATATTCAACTGTTTTCCAACTAAACGTAGACACGACAAAGTCATTAAAAGGTTAATTTTTAAATTAAGAAAGTTTTCATTTTTTGAAATTAAGTACATAGATTTTTACAAAATAATGTACATTTTTAAAAGTATATAATTGAAGTTTCTTGAATGTGGCCTTATTTGATTACAGCTAAATTAATATGGCTTTTCAATATAGAAATGTTCCCCACCCCTGATATAATCCAAGGACAACAAAAAAAGCCATCAATTTTTTAAAGGTTTTGAAATTAAACTTCAAATTTTATTTGCTGTTTCCCACTCCAATTCATCCTTCTAGATTAAGGGTCAGCACACTTTTTCTATAAAGGAACAAAGAGTAGATATTTTAGGCTTTGTAGGTCTCATATCACAACTATTCAACTTCACCACTGTAGTGCAAAGCAGCCATAGACAATCAACACAAGTAACAAGTACCTATTCCAATAAAACTTTATTTACAAAAACTGGCAAGGGGCTATTTTGCCAACCTCTGTTCTAGATGATCTGCAAGCTTCTGAGAGAATAGAAAAGGCAATTATGTGTTCAAATATAATAATTAGGGGAAGTTTTTTTTCTTTTTTATATCTCAAATATTTGGCAGTTACAAGAGATGTACACACTGATCTCCCTAAGGCTAATATTAAAAAAGTAAAATAAAATGAGCCTGGGTTGTGGTAGCTCACACCTATAATCCTAGCAGTCTGGGAGGCCAAGGCAGGAGGATTGTTTGAGGTCAGGAGTTTGAGGTTGCTGTGAGCTATGATGATGCCACTGCACTCTAGCTGTGGCATCAAGAGTGAGACTCTGTCTCCCAAAAAAACAAAAAAAAGTTAAATAAAATGAGCCATGTTTAATATTCGAATTTTTTTAAACCAAAGGGATCAACCATGTTTCAATTTAAATATAAGCCTGTTAGTATAACTATTTGCCTGATGTATCTTAATGGTGGGGAGAAAATCCAAAAAAAACTAGATCCATTTGTAAGGATTTTAAGTTACAAATATATAAACATACTATTTTAAGAAAAATAAAAAATAATAAATAAAAAAGTAAAGAGGGACAGATTTCAGAAAGCAGAATAGTAGGCCGGGAGCGGTGGCTCATGCCTGTAATCCTAGCACTCTGGGAGGCCGAGGCGGGTGGATCGCTCAAGGTCAGGAGTTCGAGACCAGCCTGAGCAA
>NW_012149208.1:779003-790735 GCF_000956105.1 Propithecus coquereli
TTTTTAGTCTAATTTAAACATTGATTTTAAAAAATGTCCCCAAATATTAAAAATTAAACCAGATACTACTTATTTTTTTCCAATACATTGTGCCAGTATATTTTTTTAATATCCAGTGCAAAACTCCAAAGATAGTATCAAAATCATCCCATACTAAAGATTAGTTATGCAAGGTTATATCTGTCAAAAAATGAAAATTTCATCTGTATATTAGCTCATTTGTTAACATGATAACAATAATAAATAAGGCATGTTAAAACATTTTTGAAAGAAAAAAAAGTAAAGCAAACTTACTTGAATAGCAGATCATTTTCTGACCAACAGTTTTAATACAGAATAGTGAAACCTATTTTGTGAAGAACAGAATTACATAGTATAAAATCAGCAATTTACCTTTCAAGGAATAATTATACAGTGGGGGGAAAAGGCCAGTTTTCCCCAACTGACTATGTTAAAGTATAGGCAACTGCTTAACATGCTGTTTCAGTGTTTATCATGACAAGAGACAGTGTTACAAAAGATGCACAACATAGTCTTTATATAGAAGTAAAAATATTTCCTATTTTAAGACTTCATTCATGTAATTACTTAGATGTCTTTCTCTTTAGCATGGCACCAGTAAACTGTTCACAAGGAGAAAAGTAAGCGGAACCAGGAGATGCTCACCAGTGTACAGATCTAACATTCCGGGTAACTGCTCACATGAACAGTAAATTCAGCTTTCTAAATGAGGCTATCCATTCACAACGGCAGCCATTCGCCCCTTTTCCCTGGGACATAGCTCCTGACAATAAACACTGTTATGAACATGCCTCCTTTAGATGATTTCGCCATTTCATAAACATGTACACAAAATTCATTATACAATAAAACACCTGCTTTATCTTCTGACACACAGCACAGCACCACTTAGTAGATGTGCTGGAGGGTGGGAGGAGGGGCGTTAATGTATGAAAGGGCAGGGGAGAAAGAGGAGGGTATGTGTAACACAACCAGGAATGAAAATAAACTGAAAAGGAAATGTAAAGTGGACTTAATATAAAAACAACATGCAACCAAATCCTTGACAACGCTGTATATTGCTCTATGGTAGAACATTTAATTAAACAACTTTCTTTAGGAACTAGCTTGAAAAAGGATTTCTAAGAAGCCAACTGCTGAACATCATCTTGAGAAACGGCTAAATGACAGATACGTAAGAAAAGTAAATAATGAACACATGAATGAAGATGCAAGCATTTGTGTGTGTCAGAAGTTACACTGTTCTGAGTAAATTATTAAAAGTTTTATATTTTAAGCTTCTGCAAGAAGAAGCTCTTGTAGCAATTTAGCTGCCAGAATGTTACAACTGATTTTCTGTAGTCATGCGACATCTCTCTACCGTTTGTGCAAAGCTAGTATTGTTGAGGTCACTGTCCTAGATGCCAGTGCACACACAGTCCCCACATACAATGCAACACCTCTTACTGTAAAGAGCAGCATAAAGTCCAGCTCATTGTGTCAGGCATCACTGGAACACCTGAAGGCTTGCTGCTTTTTTCCTGATAAAAAAGGTATGAAACATGACATCCATTTGCAATCAGAGTTTGCATTAACTGAGAGCAAGCCCAAACAACACAATATGCGCCCTTTTAAAATTTTAATTATTTTTAAAGTTTTTGGGTCCTGCAAATCTACATTTTAATCTCAAAGGCATTTAAAATCTGCAAGTACAAACATTGTAACTTTAATTTAAAGTTCAGTGGAATTTTTTCAAGTCTGAAGTTTATAGTACTTTATTTAAAACAAACAGAATAAATAAAATGTATATTAACGAGGAATATTACTTTCAGAAAGGAAAGAAGAGAGATTTCCCTCTGTCCATATTACACATATCTACCCAATACTTTTTTTTTTCCTTTTCTATCTTGCTTTTAAAGCTAACATTATCAGGGGAAAAAAATTTTCTTTTGGATGAAGTGGTCTCACTAGAGCCACAATAAGATTTTAATTGAACTAACCAATATATTTTTTACATGTTTCATGCATAGATGGATTCCTACATATTTCTTAATATTTGGGTTCTGATGGTCAGGAAACTGCATTCTGTTTATACCAGTTTTACAGTCTACCATTAAATCTGTGTCCTTTGGTAGATATAAACCTGAAAACACAGTAAGTGCTAATGCAATGGAACAATTTCTCAGAAAAACTAAAAACATTTCAAATAAATGAGCAACATTAACAAATTGTTTTAAAACATAATTTTAAAACTAATTACACGAAAGGCAAAATATAGTGACTACAGCTACATGCAGATCTTGAGAATGTTTAGTTTTTTATATGAAATATGCTATTCTCAAAATGCATTGTATTTCACGAAAAATGTAATGTGCAGCTTTTATAAAATAGTTTAAATTTTTTGTAAATATGAATTGTTTGTAGTGTTTGGTATATATGCTCTTAGGCAATTAAAAAATACACAACCTATCACTGCTCAAAGACAAACACTAAAGAATTATTTTAGGAATAATGGTTAAATCAATTAATGCCATATAGATCAATATATAAGCTGCTTAAACCCAGAACATTAAAAATAGGTTTCTTATCACCTGAAGTCTATGCAAATGCAAAAGCATACAAATAACTGTGTCCTGTCTTACGAAAATGAACGTTGCAACTCACACAGCCATTACCTCAAGTAATCCTGAATCATTAGTTTGTTTTATTGTCCTATCAGTTAAAAATACCTTAAATGGTATCTTTATCATATTGTAGATTTACTTCGCAAACTAATAGGTATAATGGTTTCAGCTGTTTAGCACATAAAGCATCTATTTATTTAATAGAATGGCCCAAAAGTAGTAATGAAACATGAGACATGACCATAACTCTAAAGGAAAAGCAAAAATAATTTCATTAGGTGTTACGCTTGAACCTATGTACAAACATAATGCCACTGCTCATGCCCTGAGTGCATCTGTCAGCCTATGGCAGCTTCTGAGCAAAAGCAGGAAAAAAAATCAAACCGGAAAACAAATTTGGAAAGCCCAGGCCATAAAATTACGTACGTCAAAATAAAACCAAGAAGCTTTGGGATTATTCACAATCTTCCTTCTACACCTGGCCTTCTTTTCCTGCCTCACTCACTCATTGGGTGGCTTGACTTCACTGCTGGTTTCCTCTACCCCGTGAACTGCTCTGCCATGCATCATAGGATAAGGAAAAGCAGCAGTGCCACAGCCATAACCAAGATCGGCAAGACGGGAGAGAGCTTTAATGCTACCTGGAGGTCTCCCTGGGCTGACTTTGTATCCCGCAGCTTTAGTGGTACCCAAAGGTCTGCCTGGACTTGTCTTAAATCCAGCCGCTTTGGTGGTTCCCAGGGGTCTGCCTGTGCTGGTCCGGTATCCTGCTGATTTGGTGGTTCCTGAAGGCCGGCCACGCTTACCAGATCGGTTGAGATTTTTCTTTTTCTTCAGTTCATCTTTTATCTCTATGCTTCTGCCACTAGTAGTCTGCAAGTGTGTTTCATTTAATGGGTCTTGCCTCTGACAAACCATTGGTTTGTGGCTGACTGTGTGGCTGTATTTGCTTTGCTGGGAGGAATATATGTCAAACTGATCAGCAGCTCTCATGGCATCTTCATTGAGGCAGGAAGGCTTGCCAGGCCCACAGAAAGCTGGATTACTGCTGGCAACAGGATGCATCATTTTCTACCAAAAATAAAAGACAAACATGTATAAATACGCATACGCAAATATATATCTGTATGGCAGCATTCAGTGGGAACATAGTTTGTCTTCGAACAACTATGCAGACTACCTAAAATTAGGCTGACAGGCAGGACTCCAGACCACTTATAAATAAACACACATCAGCAGATTCAAAGATACTTGTTTTTCTCAATTTAATCATGGATAGGGACAAACATCATACAAGATAACTCAATCTATAATACTGATGTAGAAGCCATAAACGTTCTCATTAGGAACTGGAAAAGTGTTTAAGTAGAAAACAAATGCTAGATTTTGTAGGCTTTTCTCTTCTAGATTACTAAAGTCCAAAAGAATAACAGTAAAGGTGGCCAGGCACCGTGGCTCACGCCTGTAATCCTAGCACTCTGGGAGGCCAAGGTGGGACGATCGCTTGAGGTTAGGAGTTCGAGACCAGCCTGAGCAAGAGCAAGATCCCCATCTCTACTAAAAATAGTAGAAATTAGCCAGGCAACTAAAAATAGAAACAAAAAATTAGCCGGGCATGGTGGCAAGCACCTGGAGTCCCAGCCTCTCAGGAGGCTGAGGTAGGAAAATTGCTTGAGCCCAGGAGATTGAGGTTTCTGTGAGCTATGTTGATGCCACCGCACTCTACCCAGGGTGACCGAGTGAGATTATGTCCCAAAAAAGAAAGAACAACAGTAAAGGTAAGAACTTTTACTAACACGATTCTTTTTATTCAGTTTGCCTAATGTTCTTAGAATGCCTTCTGTTGGCCTGTTATTGTATTTCCCACAAGTTTACTTCTGACCTGATAACAGATGCCACAAGATGGACACTCCATCATTCTTATTAATTTATTATTTATACAGAAACCTGAGTGTATGTTACGCTTTACAAAAGATAGAATGTGCCAAGCAAAGAACACAATCTCTTGGCCAAAGTACTGGCTCCCTTCAAACATATCCTACCCAAACAGAAGACAGTACTAGTACAAAGGGTAAACAAAGGTGTCCATTAGCTAAAATGAGTGAATATTTATACAGTTAAGACTTATACTACAAAAA
Source organism: Propithecus coquereli (assembly GCF_000956105.1). Classification (NCBI taxonomy): domain Eukaryota; kingdom Metazoa; phylum Chordata; class Mammalia; order Primates; family Indriidae; genus Propithecus; species Propithecus coquereli. The sequence continues at coordinate 783,766 of NW_012149208.1, forward strand.
TATAGGTAATATCATAGTAAAATATCTCCTATTTTGAAGGTATGATTATCAAGACAAAAATGTACAACACTGCTTCCTTGATCATAAATATGGTGTGGATTTTCTTCCGTTACAGGAGTCCTGTGATTATTAAAGAACAGTCCCAGCCGGGTGAGCTGGTACATGCCTGTAGTCTCAGCTACTTGGGAAGCTAAAGTAGGAGGATCACTTGAGCCCAGAAGTTCAAGTCCAGCCTGAACAACATAGCAGGAAAAAAAGTCCAAAGTCTCTGTTTTGTCTATGAGGACATCCCTGTGATTTTTTTAAATAAAGAATTTATTAAAACCACCACCACCGCAAGCCAGCCACATCGTTTAGACACACAGGAAAGAGTTTTATAGAGTCTACAATATTACACAACAATGAGGCAAGAAAGATAAAGATACGGGTTCCATTTCAGATTTCGAAAAAGAATCACAAATGTATATTAAGGTCTAGCTCCAAGTCATTAGGAAATGCTCGCTTGTATACTTCATACATGTAAAAGTGCACCAAGACCTGAGTTATGAAAATAGTTACTCCCAGAGGCCACAAACAGGTAATAATGTGAGCCAAAACCACTGAAAACTTACTTCAATTTATAAAGGAAAGGGAAATTGGAATAAAGTCATAGGATCAAATTCTGTTAAACTAGTAAATATTTGCTGAGACTCAACAGATAAAGAGCTGCTGGCCAGCTGGCTTAAAGTCTTAACTTGAAGGAAAAATATTTACAGTGAGAAGCCACTTCTTTATGGCAGCAGCTTTTCAGACTTGAGAACATAAAACAAGACTGGGCTAAACACAAATAGTAAAAGGAATAATTTTTCATTCATTCCCCAAGGAGAGAAGAGATCTAGGAGAACTAGGTTATTAATTATCACTTCACTAGCTGAAATTCTAATTTCAGATGAGAAAAAAGGAGAGACCCTCAAAATGAGTTCCAAATATAATATTAGCTGAAAGTTAACCGTTTTTCAGCATTTTATATGTGCCAGGCAATAAGCTTGGTGCTTTGCACATTATTTGATTTAATTCTCAGCACAAGCCTATGAGGAATATACTATTATTAGCTCTATTTTACAGAAACAGAGGCAAAGACTTTAAGCAATGTGCCAAAGACACACATTAGGAAATAGTAAAGCCAAATATGAATTTTGATAATCCAACTTCAGAACCAACGATTTACAGTACAGCATACAGCTATACCAGGGTATTTCAACAGCAGCACTGTCTTTGGGTCAGATAATTCTTTGTTGTGGGGCTGTCCTGTGCATTGTAGGATGTTTAGCAGCGTCCTTGGCCTCTACCCACTAGATGTCAGTAGCAACACCTCTCTCCCTCCTCCAAAATTTGTGACAACCAAAAATTTCTCCAGATATTGCCAAATATTCCCTGGGGGCAAAATCTACCCCTCACCATGAGAATCACTCAGCTATAATAAAATGAAAACACAAGACCCAATTTAAAACATTCCCGCTTAAATTTTTATTCACTTTAGTCTCTACCTCACCAAATATTCACAAAATCTTTCTGCTGGTAACATCTACAAAGTCAAATAGATTTGTTTTTCCAAATTGAAGAAAAGCCAGTGTTGGAATTTGTGAAGGGAACAACCACCTTCCTCTCCCCTTCAAGTTATAAACTAATTGAGAAATATACACAGGAATTAGACAGAAATCAAAATACTAGTTTATTGCCAATAAAGTTGGACTAGAGACCACATACAAATACAAGGAGAAACACACACAGACCTGTGAGCAGAAGATTTTAAGAGAAAAAGTAAACCCTTTTTCAGTCTTATTACTCAGAAATCATCCTGCTGGAAAACTCTAATAAAAAGAGGTACAGAGGTACAAATTCTCTTCCACAGGTAGGACTGCCAGTGAAGGGAGAAAATATTTCTTCGTACAATCTGTGTCAATGTTTCATACTTCATGCCTTTTCAATTCCTATCAAAGTCTTACCAAAACCTTCCCTCTGGACCTTACTTCCCTTACTTCATTTTCTCTTAATGTATCAGAACATTCACAATCTGTCAGCACTCAGGATATATAGTCTCAGCTTACATTACCTTAGCCTTTAAAAGGTAAAATGCAACCACATATCCTTTACCAACCCACACTGAAAAAAACATATCATTAAAAAATTAGACCTGCAATTAAAAAAAAAAATCCATCTCCAATTTCTTTAATCCTCTCCAGGAATTCATGCCTTTGGTTTGTATTATATTAATATAGTTTTGATGTAGCTCACATTTATTGAGGGGGCCAACTCTGTGCAAGATACTGTTCTAAGAACTAGGACACAAAATAGTCAAGAGTAAAGGTGATTATTCCAATGGAAACACAAGACCTGACTTAAGGAACATTTCTAAAGTGTAGGTCTTCTATATATTCTATATTTTGCTTCCCTGCTACTGCCAAGAAATCAGTACAGTATTCTGCTTCCTCAATAATCAATTTACAAACTGGACAAGAAATTTACTATGACAATTACTCATGTAAACAGTTAACTAAAAAAGGAAACAGAGCTAAAATCAATACCTTGCTACTTTCAAGATGGGAATGAGCACTATTACATTCTTATGTGCACAGCCGTCACATATATGTTTATATGCAAGACATATATGTTTATATGAAATACGTGCATATATAAGCTTAACCCTACGCTGCATAATGGCTCCCTCCTACTTCAGGGCTAACAATTCTTTTTTTTTTTTTCTTTTTTTTGAGACAGAGTCTCACTCTGTTGCCCGGGCTAGAGTGCCGTGGCATCAGCCTAGCTCACAGCAACCTCAAACCCCTGGGCTCAAACAATCCTCCTGCCCCAGCCTCCCGGGTAGCTGGGACTACAGGCACGCACCACCATGCCCGGCTAATTTTTTCTGTCTTTAGTTGTTTGGCTAATTTCTTTCTATTTTTAGTGGAGACGGGGTCTCGCTCTTGCTCAGGCTGGTCTCGAACTCCTGAGCGCAAGCAATCCTCCCGCCTCGGCCTCCCAGAGTGCTAGGATTACAAGCGTGAGCCACCGCGCCGGCCAGGGCTAACAATTCTTGAAAGACTCTTCCCACACAGAGTTCACTGATGACAGTATGCAGGCTACATTTCTTAAGAGTGTCAGAATGAATACGTTTCTAGGAAGTCTGGACAGAATGTAAGCCAAGAGTTACAAAACAGACTCTGCAGACTGACGAAGGTTAAGGATCATCTTTTAAAATGGTTCACTGAATGTAAGGGTATCGACTAAGAGCTTCGATACATTGTGACTGTTATTACCAGCAAATTTGTTAAGCGTAAGCTAAAACTTGCCATCCCTGAAGTTGTTTTACTGTGTGCGTTTAACTCCTAAAGTTTAACCCCTACAGTGAACCGTTCTTTAAAGAACAATTCCCTTCCCTTCTCTTGAATGTGGCGGTCATTACTAACAACATAAAGAACTACAACTATTTTTAGTAACTTCACAAAGCATTCATGAAGCTTTCTAAACATGGAGAAAACCCGCCTTTCAAGAAACCCAGGTTCTGTTCTTCTCCAAAGATCCAACATCGCATACTTCTCCGAGATTTTATTTCGGGTCACTCGCTAACAATTATACGTAATCATAGACGACTTTATAATCCTAAACTGCTCATTTGCGACTCACCTCCAGCACTCTGAAAGTCTACCCGGCAAAGGCCAATAGCTATGCACTCTGCTCCCCCACGGAAAGTTTTGATACCAGGACTGAACATAAATAACTGCCTCCTTTGTCTTCTTTCTACTCCTTAATTGTGCCCCACGGCGCAGTTTCCCGGTGCCAGAGTCTCTTATTCGACATCAGGCGTTTAAAAATGTATTACCTGTTGTGTGCCCGAAAAGCGACTGTTAACGTATGAGCAACAACAAGTTTGCAGAAGAGACACGCCATACTAGAGAAAGCGTCGTGTACCCTCCAAACATCAAAAACACGGACCGCTGGCCGTCCTCTCGGAGTTGTGCAAGCCCACAGCCCACTTCGTCTAGACGCCGGCGTCGAACCCGGCAGGCTTTTATTTAAAGGACTTCGCATTTTGACCTCGCAAAAGAAAGACTGACCCCTCCCCACCGCCGCAGGAGGAATGTCCCCCCGCCATGGCTCCACACCCAGGGAAGAGCAGGCTGCGTCCGGGCCCTTCCTCTCGCTCCGGGCTAGGCCAGGGCCCCTCCGCAGGCGCGAGTGGGAAGCCCCTTCTCTCCAGCCGGCGAGGCGCTCGTTCTCGGCACCGGTCGCCTTCCGCACCGGCGCCCGCCGCCCCTGCTCCGCTCCCCGCCAGCTGACAGCCCCGCGCGCGCCCACCTACCTCAGCCGCTCGTAGTCCGGCCCCTCAGCGCGTCCAGGGGCTTCCCATCGGCTGGGAACCTCACGCTGGCGCCGCTCCCTCCCCAGCCCGCCGCCTCTGCCCGGTGCAGAGCAAAGTCCAAGGCAGAGGGTCAGGCAGCGAGGGCGGCGGCGAGGCAGACGCTGGCTCCCAGCTCCGGCCGCGGCCACCGCGCACGGTCGGGCCCTGGACGCAGAAGGAAGAGGCCGCTACAGCGCCGTAGTGCGAGAGGCGGCGTGCGCGAGCTCGCGAGGGCCGCGCACGCACACGCACGCACACACGCATCGCGAGAACCGGCCTCCCGCCGCGACCAGCACGCAAGCGTGGGGAGGGAGCCCGGGCGGCCAGACTGCGCTTGCGCCCGGGAACCTGCTGCCGGCCGGGCTGAGGCCTGAGTGGCTCGGATTGTGGTTTGGACCGTCCGCGGTAGCTGGGTTGGAGGGACCCACCAAAAAGAGAATTAATAATTTCCTTTCGGGTATTTTTTTCATCCCAATTCTGCGATGTCTGAACAACTACTGACCACATTTCTCACATTACAGGACTAATAATTGGCGGCCAGGATTTAGACCTAGCAGTCTTCTTCCAAGACGGTTTTAATCTCTTTTGGCAAAAAGATTATTAATGCCTCATTGTGCTAGGTGCTGCCCAAAGCATGTGCCAGGGACTCAGCCTCTGCTCTTTAGTTTCATACGGATGAGTAGGGTGAGATCCCACCTGTAAACAAAACGAGGAATATTTAAATAATTTAGGGAGTTGGGACCCTCAGGTCTAGAATCACGTGATAATAAAGCCTCATTTTGTGGGACACCCTGATCCATGATCTCTTAGAATTGCCATATTCTTCATCCCACCGTCACAGGAAAGGATGAGACAAGAGTAGTTTGCTTACAACTACTCCTATTATGTATTTATAGTGAGATTTCTGGCATAACAGTCAACCCATACAAACCCACTTAGAAGAAGGGATTTGTTTCCTCACTCTTTCCTCCTGTGAATTTCTGGATGTCAAAAAGGAGAGGATTCAGAATAAGGGCAGCTACTGAGAGAAAGACACTTTATTAAGCTGGGGGAAGAGACCAGAGGAGGGTGCTCGTCCTTGCCCCCCATGCAATGAAAGCTATTTGAGGGGACAGTTCATAGTACTGAGTTCCACCATAACTATATCCCTCAGCCAGGTGTTGCCCTGCCACTAGGGAAGAAAGGAAGAGCTACAACTTTTCTGGATGAACACACAAGCAGGAGGAAAATCAAATACAACACATGAAACAGGCAAGCCCGTTCATTCAACCTACTGAGGGACTGGAGACTGAGCTCAGCCATGTAGGCAGTTGACAATGCCTGCCTGATGGGCTCCAATATAAAAACCCTGCACACCAAGGCTCAGGTGAGCTTCCCTGGTTTGGAAGGTAGGATTCTTTGGGCAGGCAGGGTTTCATAACGTGATTCTAAACATCATTCCAACTAATTACCCCTAGAAAACAGGACTAATCATGCTAGTATGGTTTATACATAAAAGGAAAATATCAATATGGAAAACAGTTAAAATATGTATGTAGATTTGAAGGTACATTAAGTAGCCTACCAAAAAACAAGTTTTCTCTAAGCAAGGCTTTTTTACTCTTCAAGTGGAATTTCAGAATGTATCATAGCATTCCCATTCCATATCATGACTATTCCAAATTCATAACTCTAAACTTTTGTCTGAAGGGTAATTTGTACATAAAAACGCTTAAGAAACAGAAACTTTTGTACTGACGAGGTTGAGTAATTTGCAGGCACAATGGAGGGGTAGCCAGAGTAACAGAGGAAGTCAGACATTCCTGGGTTTGAATGTCTGAATTTGAATGCTTTTCTGCCACTTACCTCCAGTGGTATCTTGGGCAAGTCACTGCTCTTCCAGAAGTTTCCTCATGTGTGAAATGAAGACAATATCTTTCTTTTAGGTCTGTGAAATTAAATAAGCTAGTAGGGATATTTAAAGTATCAGTACTAAGAGGTTCATGATACTATTCTATTTTCAAATAAATTTTCCACAAAAGTTTTTAAGCTCATACAAGTTTGTTATACTGTTCTTGAAAAGAACCAAATATAAACATGCCAATAAAATCTTCAATAAGAATTCATAGGAATAAATATTCACTTCATTAGAGTTAAGGGGAATAACTGAGGAAGACTTGCAGAGGATTTGAGTTTTGAGCTGGGATTTGAAGAAGGTGCTGGGCACAGATTGGTGGAGTAGAAGCCGATGGCCATGGGCGAGATTACAGCAAGTACATTTACACTGGTATAACAAGTTTCACCCACTGAATGCTCCAGGAAGCGTTGGAGGTGGGCTTTAAACTGATACTTTATTCTGGAGACATCTTTGACAGAAGCAGTCTAAACCAGGAAATGTCAATAGGAAATCTCCAGCTAGCTCTCTTCAGGGGGCGATCTAGTCACCAAGCTGAAACTGCACAGACATATCAGCTGGCTTTTCTAGGTGATGACTTTAGTAATAAAACAGAGGTCACTTGGCCGGGCGCGGTGGCTCACGCCTGTAATCCTAGCACTCTGGGAGGCCAAGGCGGGCGGATTGTTTGAGCTCAGGAGTTCGAAACCAGCCTGAGC
>NW_012149208.1:793243-794445 GCF_000956105.1 Propithecus coquereli
AACACTTGGCCTCAAGGGATCCTCCTACTACCTCACCCTCCTGAGTAGCTACTAGTCTTGCATGTAGAGGCTTTTTCAAGAGCATAGGTAGGCATTTATCATCACTTCATTTGCAGTAAGAGCACACTTAAATGTCTAACTATTTGACTTATCTCCCAACATTTTTTCTTCCAAAGTATACATCCTTGAAATACAATTTGAGCTCAATCCAACATTTTTCACTGCTTCTCCAACAGCTTCAGGCTGGCCCAAGGTAGGCCAGATCATATAGCCAAATCACCAGCTTAATAAGGCTTTTGAATGATACATGGTGATTGTATAAATACGTGAAAAGGCCAGAAAAAGAGTATTTGTCCACATCTGGGAGCTGGCTGCCCCTAAAGACCTTTCAATTGAGGCTACAAGTGTCTTCAATACTTTCATTTTTTTCTTTTTTAAATTTTAATATATTAATCTTAAAACTTTTATTTTTTTATTCCTCTATCAGTTGACTAACAAAGCTTAAATACTTTCATTTGAACTCAAAGATATACATAGGCAAAGAATGAATCTCACTTTCTAGATTTTAACTTACCAGTAACAGTTGACTGTCCTTGCTAAATGTACAGCTTTATGGCAATATTATAGGGAAAGATAGTGTCTTGGTCCATTTGGTCTGCTACAACAAAATAGCATAGACTGGGTGGCTTACAAAAAACAAAAATTTATTTCTCACAGTTCTGTAGGCTGGAAAGCCCAAGGTCAAGGTGTCAGCCAATTCATTGTCTGGTGAGAGCCCGCTTTCTGGTTCATGGTCTTTTTGCTGTGTCTGCACATGGCAGTAGGGGCAAAGGAGTTCTCTGGGGTCTCTCCTATAAGGGCACTGATCCATTAGCCCTCGTGACCTAATCGCCTCCCAAAGGCCCCACCTCCAAATGTGATCACACTGGGGCTTAGGTCTCAACATATGAATTTTCATGGGGACACAAACATGAGGTTAGTAACAGAGAACGTAAGAAAATTCACCCCTATTCACCCACTGTAATGATAATAGTACCAGCAAACATTTTTTGAAAGCTTACCATATGCCAGGCAGTATCTTTATGTGCTATAAATGTATTTATGCTTTAAATATATTATTTTGCCTCATCCTCACAACTCTAAGATATAAGTATTATCACATTCCCATTTTATATATGGAAAAACAGAGACAGAAAGCAGTT
>NW_012149208.1:796727-799017 GCF_000956105.1 Propithecus coquereli
TGAGGTTGCTGTGAGCTAGGCTGACGCCATGGCACTCACTCTAGCCAGGGCAAAAGAGTGAGACTCTGTTTCAAAAAAAAACAAAAAAAAAACAACAAAAAACAGAGGTCACCAGACATTTGGGCATTTGATCAAGGAAGAGGAGACTCATTCTAGGTTGACACACTCTGACACACCTACTCATTTATGCTATCTATATATTGACCTATTTTAGAGATTCAATGGAGTAGACAAGTGTTATAATCATGCAAAATAGCACTTCACCAAAATCTATGAACTATCTTCACAATAGTCATTACAAGAGAGGCTGATCAATTAACTCCTTAGGTAGGAATCTACTACCTCCCTAGGCAGCTCCTCTTACCACAGGCCAGCTGTAACTTCTAAAGTTTGGCTTCATATTAGAGCAGTCAACCTCCTATTAATGTCTACCTGCTGCCCTAGTTTTTCCACTCGAGCTGCATGAAGTCAGTCATATGATCCCACTTGCCTCTGTAATAAGGTGCTCATTTAGTTCATTTGAGGCCCTCAATTGTGGAGGGCAGACCTCTGGAAGGCCTTTATTGAATGCTATGATAGATGTTACAACTGATCTCCATCTAGCTCCTCTCTACTTCTCTAGCCACCCCATCTCCCAAAGTCAGGCATGACCATGTGACTAGCACTGGTCAACGAAAGTGACAAATGCGAGACCCTTCAAGATTCTTCTCACCATTGGGACTGTAAATTCCAGATGTTAGTTATCTTGGCGCAAGAAAAATGTGAAGTAGGGCAGGTGTATAGTAAAAAATTTAACCTTGACCAAAGAGAGGTCTGGCTTTGGCCCTTGGCTTCTTGGAGGTGGTACCTAAGCCTTTGGAAATGTCATGCTTGATAGCGTTTTTGTTTGGCTGGGGTCTTGGGTCATGCCAGATAGTCTAACAATGTGATATGGTGTGGGGAGTTGAGTCACATGATGTCAGCTTCACCTCCTGAGTAACTGGAGACTGAGATTAGCCATATGGGTTGTTAATCATGCCTACATGATGAGCACCAATAAAAACTCTGGATACCAAGGATTAGGTTAGCTTCCCTGACTGGGAAGGTATATTTTCTGGTAGGCAGGCATAGTAGTACACATTGTTGCCAGAAAAGTAACAGTCCATAACCTCACAGGGAGAGTACAACTAGAAGCTCTGCATTGGAACTGGACTCTGCCCTATGAGCCTCTTCCCTTGGCTTTTCTTTTTTTTTGAGATAACTCTCTCTCAGTTGTCCTGGCTAGAGTGCAGTGGCATCACCACAGCTCATTGCAACCTCAAACTCCTGGGCTCAAGGGATCCTCCTGCCTCTGCCTCCTGAGTAGCTGGGACTACAGGTGCACACCACCACGCCCAGCTAATTTTTTCTATTTTCTGGAGAGATGGGGTCTCATTCTTGGTCAGGCTGGTCTTGAACTCCTAAGCTCAAGTGATCCTCTGGCCTCAGCCTCCCAGAATGCTAGGATTATAGGCACGAGCCACCATGCCCAGCCACCTTGGCTGATTTTGATCTGTATCCTTTCATTGTAATAAACCGTAACTGTGTACATAAAGGCTTTCAGTGAGTTCTGAGTCCTTCTATTGAACTGAACCTAAGGACAGTCTTGGGGCCCCTCAAATTGCAATTGATATCAGAAGTGAGGGCGGGCTTGTCAGCTGTGCTCCCTGTAACTTCACAGCACAGGATTTAGAGAAAGCACAAGGAGACTCCCAGTAAGAAGGATGGGCAGTGGACTTTAAGACAAAGTCAAGTCTAACATCCAATTTTAGGTTTCCCTTATCATGCTATTATTTCCTTTTTGAGATACTTTAGGTTCAGGAAGGTTTGCTACAGTTTAGAGACATCTTATGTTGTCATTACATTGTAGAAAGGATCAAGGGAGGACCACATTGATATTTTGCGAGTAGTTACTCTTCTCTCGGATTCATCCTTAGAATTTTCTTTTCTAGCTGGGCGCGGTGGCTCACACCTGTAATCCTAGCACTCTGGGAGGCTGAGGCAAGAGGATTGCTTGAGCTCAGGAGTTCGAGACCAGCCTGAGCAAGAGCGAGACCCTGTCTCTACTAAAAATAGAAAGAAATTAGCCAAACAACTAAAAATAGAAAAAATTAGCCAGGCATGGTGGCACGTGCCTGTAGTCCCAGCTACCCGGGAGGCTAAGGCAGGGGGATCGCTTGAGCCCAGCAGTTTGAGGTTGCTGTGAGCTAAGCTGACACCACAGCACTCACTCTAGCCCTGGCAAGAGAGTGAGACTCTGTCTCAAAAAAAA
>NW_012149208.1:812363-813226 GCF_000956105.1 Propithecus coquereli
AAAGAAAAAGAAAAAGAAAAAACAAGAACCCATCCAGCCCCAGCTGAATCTCAGTAACAGAGCTTTTCAGTGTTTTAATTTACCCTGACCCTATTTCTCCTCCAATCCCCATCACTCACTCCCCAATCACAGCCTTGAACAGCCCACATTCCTGGTACCAGAATGACACTTATTCTCAAAAAAACATGGTTGGTTGTTTTTACCAGTCTGGTGGTTCCCCAAAAGACCAGCTCAAAGGGCTTGCCTTTATTTCACCTAACTTAGAATTCTCCAGGGCTGAGGCAGCTACTGGGGAGGTGGGGGAGGTATTTACTAAAATGCAAATGCATTAGACAGGACCCTCTAGGACCAGGGATAACAGCTGGGGCAAAAGACACACAAAAGGCTTGGACAAAAGGCTGGGGAATGAAATGCTTTGGGGAATAGGGGCTTTGTAAAGCACTCACACATTCATAGGAATCTAGAAGGTCATGTGCACATCCAGGGCTGGGCACGTGCTCAGAAAAGATCTGAGAAGGCCATAAGCTCTCACCACTTGTGGCTGACCTTCAGACTATGCATGCATGAAGAGAAAGCTAAGGCAGAATTGTACTGCCTGGCTGAGAATCGAAGGCTTGCCCCACTACACAAAGAGAACACGTGTACAAAGAACAGAAGATTTTTTTCCTTCCTAGGCATTTAAGGAAATCTCTGTCAAATCACTATCTGAGCCCCGACTTCAGCATTATAAAAGTTATCCACGTAACAAAAACATTTGTACCCCCTTAATATTTTGAAGTTAAGCCACACATGACAAATAATACAGACTATACAAAATTAGTTCAGAAAAGTCACTAAAAAACAACTACAACAAGCAGCAGCGA
>NW_012149208.1:813276-815922 GCF_000956105.1 Propithecus coquereli
TGGGCTGGCCAGACGGCACCTCAGAGCCTCCCAGGAATTCAGGGACAAAGGCCAAGGACACTTTAACACCCACAGCGGCTAGAAGTACCTGGAGCTGACAGGCTGCTGAAAATCTAGCCGCTACTAAGTTGAAATGAAAAGCTTCTTCTGTGGGAAGAACATGTTTTACAAACGGAATCCTCACATTTCCTTTATTCCAGAACATGTAAAACTAAAGGGAGACTAATATTCAAAACATGGGCCACTAGGTATTTCTATATATTAAAAATGATTAGAATTTGTTTTTCCTAATTTTTCTGAAATTCTAGCTTTTAAAGTAATCGTAATATGTGAGAGAATACAGCTGAGTTCCAATTCTCCAAAGGGGTTAAAATTTCCTTTTTATTTCATACTTTTCTCCCTAAAAAAATAGGGTAATAGGAAGTCAGAATTTCTTCTTAAAGGCTCGAGTTCCAAAATCATGAACTCCTATAAGTTGATGCCTTATTTGGAAGAGAACAAGGTCAAGAAAATAATCAAAAGTAAATTCCTCACCGGTCATGTGATTGGACAGTACGCTCACGCATACATACCAGCTAAGCCACAAGGCATTAAGGGGAAACCTTCTTAACGTTATATTGATACTGTGGCGATCTTGTAAAGAATACGTTTATACTTTTCTTCACATTCCTATTTGGATCTCTGCCTGAGAAAAATTATGAATTGATATAGGAAAAAAAAAAAAGACCTTCAAATATCCACAATTGCCAACATTTAAGGAATCTTTTCCTAGAGAGGGAAATGCAGCCGCCTTTAGCTCCAAAGAGCTGGCCTAAGAGTAGAACAGATGTTTCATTAAGTGGTGTGCTGCTTAATGAAGTTATTATACTCCAAGTTAATTAAATGTCTCAATCCAGTAAGAGTTTGTTTTCTGATGGTTATATCTAAACTAAATTAAAAGTTAAAACTACCCCCAACCCACCACACACATTCACTCACTCTCTCTCCTCATACTTACACATTCGTGCATACATGCACACCCCAACAAGGCCAGTGAGACGTGAAATGTATCAAATAATAATGTGTTTAAAAGGAGTTAGGGAGAACTTAGCCATTATCCTTTTATTCTATACCTCCATTTTGTAGAAGTGAGTGTCATTGTGGTAAAATCTCCAACTGGCAAATGAACCTATTATTTCACCTATATTCATCTTATGTTAAATAAAAAGAACATCAAAGATGAAGAGGCTTCTTTAGGAAGAAATTTTTGGAACAGAATTGTATTTTGGATAATAAGTTGCTAGAATTTTTGAATAACGATACAGAAAGCATAATACTTCTCTTACTTTTTTTTTTTTTAAGAGATGTTATTTATGTTGTCTAGACTGGAGTGTGGTGGCTATTCACGGGCGCTATCATAGTGCACTATAGCCTTGAACTCCTGGCCTCGAGGGATCCTAGCACCTCAAGTTCCTGAGTAGCTGGGAGCATATCTACCAATATAAACAAAATTAGAGAAACAGTAGAAGAGAAAGCATTTGAGGAAAGAATTTTAGAAAAATGTAGATCTAATTAATTTTATTTTATAAGGAATTTAGAAAATATGAGCAAATATTCATATTTCATTAAAAAAACAGTCTGTACATCATTCAAATTTTAAAATCAGTGTGACACTAAAAAATGTACTAACAGTAATATGTTTCGTTTTGGAACAAAATACTATCAGTGCCGCATCACAACTAGATATACAAACATAAAGAAAATGACTTTGGATCTCAAAGTGATCCAGTTGGCTGAAGAGAGCACCAATTGTCACCAAGGTGGGACTGCCATACAGTCTATCAGAGGAAATAAACTACTACTGGGTGATAAAGATAAGCAAATAAATAAACTGAAGAAGGAAAAGGAGCCCATCGTGCCTGGAATTTTAGAGTAAATGTTTGTTTCTGTTACATGCGTTGTACCTGTTTTCTTCCTTCAAGAATCTAAGTGGATGCGTGAGGGATCCAAGGATAATCTCCAGTTATATCTTACTTTTTCAGTAAGGATAACTTTATGTTGAAGAAATAATGATTGATACTCCCTATCACTTTAGATATCAAATGTACGATTAAAATGATTTATTTCAACAACTACAATATGCTTTTTTTCTAAAAAACTGTAAGTCAAGAATATTCAAATAACTTTTATGTCTCTTAATTTAATAAATATGAAATATACATTTGTCCTTTGCTATCCATGGGGGACTGGTTCCATGACAACCTCCTAGCATGCCCTATCTCCGCTGTGGATATCAGATCTGTGGACGTTCAAGTCCCTTACGATATAAAATGGCTTAGTATTTGCATTTAACCTATGCACATCCTCCTGTATACATTAAATCATCTCTAGATTTCTTGTAATACCTAATACAATGTAAATGCTATGTAAATAGTTGTTATACTGTATTTTTTTAAATGTATGTGATTTTTTTATTATTGTATTATTAACTTTCTGAATATTTTTTATGTGTGGTTGGCTTCATCTTTGTGTAACCTGTGGATATAAAGCACTGATTGTATCTATTTAATAAATTTCTGAAAAAAAATTCTTTTTGAAAAAGTGACAATAATATGAAATTGAAATGCACCAGGAGCCTCGAAAAGAATATTAGATAATCCGATTTTA
>NW_012149208.1:820158-822327 GCF_000956105.1 Propithecus coquereli
GTCACTAAAAAACAACTACAACAAGCAGCAGCGAGCTGGTGGGGAAGGCAGGTACTGGAGGGGAAGGCTAAAGGGTAGACTCAAGAGCCAAGTCAGACTGGAAAATTACAACAAAAATGAAATTCAGGAAAAAAAATATGTCGCTTGGCATGAGTTGGTGAGAAGCTTGTTATTTTTGTGCTATTTTTTTCTTTTGTAATTTTTTCTATGTGCTATTTTTAAAAGAAGGAAAATGACACTCTCACCTAGATCCAAGTAGAAGAATAATTTTCCTTCTTTAGTTAGAGCCTGACCATTTGTACCAGTTTAAATTCTGACTTATGTAACTTCTTTAGGTAATAGGTTACACATGTTTATAAGTAGCCATGAAAAAGAGGCATTTCCTTTCACTGGTCCTAAAACAACTCTGGCTGCTTTTAAGGGATTCTCCACTAGTAAAAAGAGAGGGTCACAGAACAGGCTATATAAATTATACAGGCTGACTAGGCACGTAAGTCCTTCCTGTTCTCCTTCCCTTTGCCTGGTGGGAGGCCTGGAGCTGCTGAGCCAAACAGAGCCTCCAAGGAGCCAGCCAGGCAGTGGGGTCTCTCCAATTACAGAACTAGAAACAGATGACACTATGCTCCTTCCATGCTAGCAACACCTGTTTTCATCCTGTTACTGTTTAGTTGAGTCTGGTTAAAGTTTCAAAAACTAAATGATCCTTTTAAAAATCTAATTACCTCTGAAAATTCTAAAAGCTTTAGATCAATTAAACTACCAATCCCCAGCTCTTATTCACTATCATTATGTCTCTAGAATATTTTTAAAGATTTGTTTTCGACAAGGTTGCCTTTTTACTGGGGGAAAAAACTGCTTAGATTATTATAAAAATTAGATGTTATTTCCTGAATCCAAGTTGACAGCAGTGAGAAGTAACCAGACCATTCTATGTGGAAGGACAAGCAAACAGAGGCTGTGGACTGTACATAGTGAATATCTTACGCATGTCACTTGATAGTACAGGAGATGTGTTCTGATATATGTAAACTGAACTTTGATATGTTAATTATACCATACCAAACAAACATAACTATCTTTAAATTAAGAAATGAATTACAAAAAGGAAACGTTTTCAAAGCAAATAATCATGTCTCTGATTTACCTCTTTATAAGGCAGGAATTTAAAATATTGGTTTTGCTTATGACATCTATGACATTCAAACAGAAAATAAAAGTTTGACTCCATGTATACCAAAGTTTTTATCATCTGACTCCTGTGAATATCACTGTGTCTACATCCTGTACAGTCTAATGAACACAGCAGCAAGGATTTGCCCAGTTCCAAGTACAAAAAGATGTCATGTTACCTAAACACCTGTACCCCCATAATATGCTGGGGAAAAAAAAAAGATGTCATGTTAATTTTTGCTGCTTCAAGATCCAGGTGTTAGCAAACCCTATTTTGCTATGCAATGAGGAACAGTCTCACGTAATTTAGAAACACACTGAGTCACTGGTAGACCAAAAGTCCTTCAGGATACATGAAAGGATGCCACTTTAAAACCTGACTTGAAATAGATACAAATCAGTTTCTCATAATCACAAACATGAACAAAAAAATGCAATCTGCCTAGTTCTGGACCCACATCTTTTGTACACCACTTAAAAGTATTATGAAACTTACTGCAATGGCAGTGGCCAAAACATGGTAAACATAAAGGCTGCAGTTAAGTTTCACCTTTGCCACAATTCGTCATTATTAACTCAAAAAGTCTAATAGTGACAGTGACATCAGCAAAAATGGCAGACCACAGAACTGCAAAAGCCTGTCCCTCCACAGAAGGGGATAATAAACTTACAAAACTTGTCAAAATCAACTTTATTTGAACTCTGAAAACTAATCAAAAGTTTACAGCAACCAGGAAAACACTCAAGAAAAATAAAAAACCAGGCTGGGCGTGGTGGCTCACGCCTGTAATCCCAGCACTTTGGGAGGCCTGAGATGGATCACTCGAGGCCAGGAGTTTGAGACCAGCCTGAGCAAAAGCACCATCTCTACAAAAAATAGAAAAATTAGCTGGCAGTGGTGGCACACACCTGCAGCCCCAGTTACCTAGGAGGCTGGCTCAAACCCAGGAGTTTGAGGTTGAAGCTATAACAGAGCAAGATCTCTCTCAAAAAAAAAAA
>NW_012149208.1:822377-824994 GCF_000956105.1 Propithecus coquereli
TGCACTGAGGAAAAAGTAACTTTAATAATTCATCATTTCTCTTTGTTCACTCAACTATCCTTGACAAATGTGTTCTGATCAACTGAATGGTAGTAGCATCTATAAGCACAAGGTTGTATTTCCATCATTCCTTGGTGAGTCTTAAGCACTTGATTTAAAGGTTATTTTACTTCTTCCCTCTTGTTTTGTGCATCCTCTTTTCTTTAAACTTATCCCCACAAAAGGATTTTTCTGCAAGGGGAATTTTAGAAAAGTCCTCAAAAATCACATTCTTAGAGAAAGGATCCCAGTATACACAGTGTAGGGAGAGTTTACAAGCTAAATTGGCACTAAGACACAGGGATGTGTCTGCTCCCTTTCGAAAGGCAGTCTGTAAAGGGCTGCTTTTTCGAAACTCAAATTAAGAAGTCACTAAGTTTAACGATATTGACAACACCAGGAGTTAGCAAAGATGTAGAACGACTGGAATTTTAATACACTGCTGGCAGTATAAACTGACATAACCCCTTTGGAAAACTATTTGGCAATATTTAGCTATAATTAGCAATTCTACTCCAAGGTGTATACCCAAGGAAAAAAGCATACCAATGTGTGCCAAAGAGACAAGAGAGAATTTCACAGGAGTCTTTTTCATAAAAACCAAAAACCAGAATAACCCCAAAGTCCAATATATCAATTAATTGTTACACATCCATATAATTAAATACTATATGGCCATGAAAATGAATAAATTATTGCTACATGCGACAACATAAGTTGATCTCCTCAAAATAATATTGAGTGAAGAAAACTAGATATAAAAGGAGTATACAGCACATGATTCCACTTATATATAGATTTCAGAAGTAGGCAAAACCGATCTATGATTTTAAAAGTCACAATATGGTTACATTTAGAGATGAATAGTGACAACAAGGGGTATGCGAAGGCTTCTAGGATGTTAGTAATGTTACTTATTTCTTGTCTGGGTGGTGATTACATTGGTGTGCTAATTTTGTGAAAATTCATCAGGCTGTATGTGATCTGTGTACTCGTCTGTATTTATAGACAGTTCAATAAAACACTTAAGCCCTTGAAGCTTTCACTCACCAGCCGGATCAGTTCTTCTTTTATGAGCCTGGTGATTTCTGCCTTTGCTTTCTGCACAGCCAGTTCATTGGCACCTGGTGATTGAGTGGAAAACGTGTTATTCATCTTACTAGAATTGTCGTGTATTCTTATATATGTCATGGAGGTCCAGGAGAACATACTGTAATTGACTTTTAGGACACTGTACTGACTGTCAAGATAGCCTTTCAATGTCTGATGGATAATCCCCCACATCATATAACAGCTGCTATTATTTTTATTACTTTTAGAGTATCAAATGTAACCGCTGAGGTCACATTACATGTAGTAGTAAGAGTTACTGGAACATTGATTAGGAAGAGCGAAAAGATGATGATTAGCAATTTGTCCAGAAGACAGTAAGAAAAGGTTAAAGGGAAATATAATTTCCTTGGTTTATTCATTTAACAAATATTTATTGGACATTTATTATGTTCTTTGAAGTCTGTGAAGGTTTAAGAAAGGTGTCATCTGAACAGTCTTAAAGATGAAAGGAGGACTAGCCAAGTGGAGAGAGGAGGGATGCCATGCAGAGTATTTTGCAAAGGGAATCACATGTGCAAAGGTACAGAATTAACAAAAGCGTGCTTAAGTATTGAAGGGTAAGAGAAGTTTAGCGTGGTTGGAAAAAAGAGTATCAAAGAACATAGCAAGATAACTGTAGATGAAGTGAGCTGGAGGCATTCATTTATAGCTATTATTCAAGAAACATTAAGCACTCACCATGTATGATTATACTGTGAGAGATTTAATATACAAAGACCTCATTTATGCTCTTTATAATCTTGTAGACTACTTGAAAAACTTATAAAGATATTACGACAGGGTGAGTAGGAAGAAGTTTACCAGAATAACTTTTTTTTTTTTTGGAGACAGGGTCTCACTCTGTTGCCCAGGCAAGAGTGCAGTAATGTCATCACAGCTCATGTAATCTCAAACTCCTAGGCTCAAGCGATCTTCCTGCCTCAGCCTACCAAGTAGCTGGGACTACAAGTGTGTACCACTATGCCTGGCTAATTTTTCTATTTTTTGGTAGAGACGGGTCTTGCTATTTTGCTCAGCCTGGTCTCAAACTCCTGGCCTCAAACAATCCTCCTGCCTCAGCCTCCCGATGTGCTAGGATTACAGGCATGAGTCACCACACCCAGCCCAGAATAACTTTTGAATATCACTTTAAAGCTTTCCCTGACTTCTCCAAGCAGAGTTAAGTGGTTTTTTCCTCAGTACTCTCACAGTATTGTGTTCGTGTTCACCATGACAGCACATTTTTGAGGTAGAATGGACAAGATGTTTTTTCTGACAGGATGTGAACAGTGAAGAAGAGCATCAAAGATGCTAAGAGTTGATTAGCAAGTAAAGAAAGTTAGAAGTAACAAAGAATATATTGGCTGGGCGCTGAGATTCACGCCTGTAATCCAGCACTTTGGGAGGTCGAGGCGGGAGGATCACTTGAGCCCAGGAGTTCAAGATCAGCCTAGGCAATAGCAAGACCCCTATTTCTATTAAAAAA
>NW_012149208.1:825135-825891 GCF_000956105.1 Propithecus coquereli
TCAAAGAAGATTTAAAAAGAATCAGTAGCTAGGCATAGAGCCAGAAGATGCAAGGGGACCCTAATAGTAATAAACAATAAAACTATTGTAGAGTTTTATACTCAGTGTAAAGAAATACAAAAAGTCCTTATACTATAAATCTTTAATTTTACAAAAACCAAAAGTAGTCCAACTACTTTTTGCCTATGATGATGATAAAAATTGAAAGAAAAACTCTGAACCTATTTTGTAAAACTTCTATTATAACATCCTTAAATCCAGTTCCTATTGTTCCACTGAATCAAGTAACATTTAAGCTCAAGGGGGGTATACAAAATATGACAGGGAATTTTACCTTTTCCAGGAAATGATCATAGTTTCATTGAAAGTATAGGATAAAGTAAATAGCCCCTTAACGACTTGTGTACTTTATTACCTTTAATAGAAAGTCCAAATATTTCCATTTTTAAACCTCTAGAATATTATCCAGATATTCAAAATATTGATTTAAGTTTTACATTAAAGGACATCATAATCTGAAAACAGGCCTGTTTTAAATATAGTTTGATTAATTGTAGGGGTACTTACTGACAGAAGATTCTTTAGCAAATACTTGTTTTTATACTTAAAAAATCAGCAAGATAGAATTTTAAAAATCTTAATTTACAATGCATTGAACTGCAGACAATTATCACATGTATCACAAACCAGCACAGGTGAAAAAGTTTTTCCCAGATGTTTATAAGACTTTGTATCTTCCTTTATTTGTTGGTTGGT
>NW_012149208.1:838216-840285 GCF_000956105.1 Propithecus coquereli
AAATAACGGGGAGAATCAGATTTCTAGTTACCACATTACAATATTCAAAATGCCCAGTTTTGTGCCGGCATTGGTGGTATAGTGGTGAGCATAGCTGTCTTCCAAAATGTCCAGTTTTTAACTAAAAATTAAGAGGCATGCAAAGAAACAAAGAAAGCATGGCCCAATCACAGGGAAAAAAAAAAAAATTAACAGAAACTGTCCCTGAGGAAACCCAGACATTGGACTTACTAGACAAAGACCTTAAAATTGACTATTCTAAATATGTTCTTCTTTTCCTGAAATCTGATTAATAAAAAATAAATAGATAAATATGCTCAAAGAGCCAAAAGAAACCATGGACAAAGAACTAAAGGAAACCAGAAAAATGATGTCTGACTAAATAGAGTATATCAATAATGAGCTAGAAATAAAGGAACCAAATAGAAATTTTGGAGTTGAAAAGTAAAATAACTGAAATAAAAAATTCATAACAGGGGTTCAACAGCAGATTTTAGCAGGCAGAAGAAAGAATCACTGAATTTGGCCTCTAACTCTGTATTTATGTATGTTTAAAAAATAAATAAATGAATAAACATCTTTCTTATGCACAGTCCCAGCCATATGTGCAATTTAGCAGTATACATTAAAAATTAATAGTTTAATGTATCTCCCTGCTGATGAGGAAAGGGAGGCTTGTGCATGTAGTGCCAGCTACTCAGAAGGCTGAGGCAGGAGGATCGCTTGAGGCAAGGAGTTCAAGACCAGCCTGGGCAACGTAGCAAAACCTTATCTCAAAACAAGAAAAAAAAAAGAATCACCAAACTTGAAGATAGGTCAACTGAGATCAAATTTGAGAGGGCAAGAAAAAAAGGAATGAAGTAAAATGAATAGAGCCTAAGAGACCTGAGGGACAGCATCAAATATACCAACATATATACAATGGTACATATGGACCTAAACTTAGGCCAGAATATTCTAGTTAACTAGAAGCATAAATGGGTCAGTCCTTAAAATGCACGCTTTTCAGAATGATTTTTAATTTGACTGAATTGTCCAAACTGAAGAGTCTCATAAACAGATCATTTACCTTTGTACCTGTACTGAACTTCTAAATAAAGACTTCAAATGATATAGGAAACTATTTTTTTCTTACAGGTGTTCTTTATTTCAGTCCTCTCTAGGACTGATCTCCCATTCTCTCTGCATCTATTACATCTACATCAACCTTGATCCAACTCAGGCCTGAAACAGAACCAACAGTACATACTTTCAATTGCCAAGTAAATTTTCCGCTCTCCTTCCTTGGGTTCTTTGCCAGGAGGGAAGTATGTTCCTCTGATTGTAATTGCAGCTTCAGAGTATTCGCTGATTCTCTGCAGAGCTTCCTTAGAAGTAACTTTCCACCTAGCAGTCTAAAAGAGAGGGTAGGGAAAGAAAATCACATCACAACAAGATAAAAAACCCTGATGTGCTGACAAAGAATAGGTTGGCTAATATCATGGGCAATATGAAGATTATAATTAACATATACCTACATCGTAAGTTCGTTTAGATCCTAATGTGCCTTGAACCTATTCATAAAAATCAAATTTCTATTGTTCTATCATCTATTGCTTAGGTAAAAAATGAACTATTAAAATGTTCATGGGTTTTAAAGATAAGATTTTGCTCCTAAAGAAGAGTTTCTACTTCACAATAAAAAAAGGTTTAAATCTGTTACTTGCCTGTGGGAAATCATTGATCTCTAATTCTTCCTCATATCTCTTAAAAGATTCATTCTGTCCACCATCCTGTCTCTCTTCTTCTTGCTTCTCTAAAGGCACATAATTGAGCTTGGCATTGATCTTTTCGGCAAGCTGCTCTGCGATGGTTTTTGCAGACACGGTGGGAGCCAGAATGGTGCCACCTCTGAGAATGGCGTTGGTGGCCTGTTGCATCACATCCTGCAGTTAAAGAAGACCTGCAGTCAAATCTCAAATAAGCACAGAGACAGGTACAGGGACCCTACCATGAACTGTTCTCTGAAAAGCCTCTAACTCTGTATTTATGTATGTTTAACAAATAAATAAATGAATAAACATCTTTCT
>NW_012149208.1:843650-844588 GCF_000956105.1 Propithecus coquereli
GGAATTCTGTAAACACTAGAGTGAGCCATCTTGGAAGCAGATCATCTAGCATCAGTCTTGCCCTCAGATGGCTACAACCTGGGCCAACAGTTTGACTCTAACCTCACAGCAGCCTAAGCAAGAACTACCTGAGATGATAAATGTTTTGCTTTAACATGATTAGGATGTGATTTGTTACATAGTAACCGATCACTAAAACAATGACTTTATTGGATTTTGAGCCTGTAATGGTATACTAGAAAGAAATAGCCTATAGTTAGTAGGAGACCTGGATTCTGGTCCTGTCTGTCCATAGCTCCCAGGGTGGTCCTGAATCAAATACTTTTTCTTGGCCTCAATTTCCTCCATGACAGAAACAGACTGAATTCCTGATTCCCAACATTGTTTTGAGCTCAAGTTTAATATGACATGTCAAAACAATTATTGTATGATCAAATATGTTAGGGAATTTCTGGGTTAAGCAAAGTTAAATAGGCTTCCTCAATTAAAACTTTGCATATCCTTGATGTGATAATGTGTGTTCTATCTATCAAGATGCGGGTACTGGTATATACGAGATAGATTTTCCAAAACTATGATGGAAATACCCTCTTCTAAAGCGCCTGTCATTAGAGTTCCAAAGAATAGACTCTGTGAAACCCTCAAATTGCTAAGCTCTCAGGGTCACTTCTCACTGGATCATAGATAATGCCATAAGCTAAGAACATGGACCTTGATAAGAATATGCTGGGTACTAGTACTGGCTCTTCTCCATAATAGCTGTGTAAACTTGAAAAGCTTATTATTTCTTTCTAACTATCAATATACTCAGTTATAAAATGGGAATACCCTGAGCACCTACTTTGTATGGCTATTGTGAGAAGGTAAATAAAATATCCCTGTAAAGTATTTGGCATGGTGTGTAGCACTTAGTAGTACTCAATAAATGTTGACAATTA
>NW_012149208.1:844638-846512 GCF_000956105.1 Propithecus coquereli
AACAGAGAATGTTAAATTCTCACAAACTCAATGTCTAAGACAATTTGTTGTTCACTTGTGCTCAATGTAATACCTGAAAAGTATTTAAAATGAAAGAACTTATAAAAAGTATTGACTGAGGCCAGGTGTGGTGGCTCATGCCTGTAATCTCAATACTTTGGGAGGCCAAGGCACAAGGGAGGAGGATTGCTTGAGGTCTTAAGTTCAAGACCAGCCTGGGCAATGCAGCGAGACCTCACCTCTACAAAATATTTTTTAAAAAATTAGCCGGGCACAGTGGTGAACACCTGTAGTCTCAGCTACTCAGGAGGCTGAGGCAGGGGGATTGCTTGAGCTCAGGAGTTTGGGGCGGCAGTGAGCTATGATTATACCACTGCACTCCAGCTTGGGTGACAAAGCGAGATCTGTCTCAAAAAAGAAAAAAGAAAAAAAAAAACCATACTGAGACTTGGAATAAATTACTTAATACCTGAGATTCAATGCCTAAATTCTTCTGAGCATTGATCCTAAGAGCCAATCTCTTAGCAATTTCTAATTTCTCAGCATTTCCTGCAGTTGGAGCAGGGACACTTGATGTTCCAGGAGCAGCCATATCCTTTACTCTCTTCTTTGAATTAAACATGCTTTCAATTTGCTCATCAATCTAGACCAATAGTGAAAAAAAAAGAAGGATTAATAAAAACTGGATTAGAAATACCAAATTAGGTATATCTACAGAAACAACTAAGGAATGTTTCCACCAAAAGACTAGAATCAGTTACATTTACGTAAATTCCACTAAACAGATCAATAGAAATATATACTATCTCTTTGTTAAAGGTAACACATTTCATTTCAAAAATCAGTTGTTTATGGTGAACAAAAAACATAGAAAACAGAGATACAATGCAGCATGAACACTTAATCAGACTCCTGAGAGGTCCAGAAAATACGTCCCAGTTCAGTAAACGGGAAACATGGGCTGTCAAGACACAACAGCCAATATGATGCAGCTGAGTTACTCCAGGGCTCAGGCCTTGAGGCCAAATTACACTGCAATGAAAGAGGCTGGAGGAAGGGCTAAAACTCAATGCCAGTGGACAATTAAAAATACAGTCAATAATTCTCAGGGGGAGTACAACATGTTCCCAAGGCAGGGCCCCCGAAACTTCCCAAATTGTAAAACACAATTGGATTTGCCTTAAAAACTGAGTAGCAGAATCAGAAAAGGCTTCTTGCCTTATTCCTTTGAATCGAGAAAGGAAAGAAATGAAGGTTGGCTTTCCTGTCGAGGCAAGAGCAACAATGGAAGCCCCAGCTCTCTAGGAGTCACATGTGCCCTACTGCTATTTGCACATCTTTTTAAAAATGCCTTTTGCCCAACAGTAACTACTGATACCACTGACTAAAGAGAAACAAACTTCTTCATAAATTCAGTTTAGGTTAATAATGCTTTATCTTCTAAATCTCAAATGCAGAGAAAAGCTTGTTCAGGGTTTAAAAACTAGTTAATTTAGAAAGCCCTTCTACTGAAATAAAAACAGCCAACTTAGCTTCTTTTCAAAGCATTCATTACCTATTAAAGGGTTTTAGTTATCAACTAGTTTTAAATTCAACACTTAGCTGAGAACTTTTAAATTAAACAGCATGCACTGTATTAAAATCTAAACAAATATATAAAATCAGGAATGAGGAATGTGTACAGTGCTAGTTGATAGTTTACTTTTGACTTCATTCACTTAAGTATTGTTCAAATTTTTTACAAAAATTATATATTACTTTAACAGTTAAAGACACAATCCACATATTTCATCATGAGATGTTTAAAAATTGTGAAAACTATCGTAGTCCTCCCTTCTCTGCAGGGGATATGTTCCAAGACCTCCAGTGGATGA
>NW_012149208.1:861777-863388 GCF_000956105.1 Propithecus coquereli
CAGACACAAAATTGTTTTTCAAATACTTTCAATCTGTAGTTCATTGAATCCACAGATTTGGAACCCATGGATACACAGGCCTGACAAATGGAATATTATTTAGCCTTAAAATGGAAACCATTTATTCATTCATTCATTTTTTGGAGACAGTCTTGCTCTGTCACCCAGGCTGGAGTCCACTGGCACAAACATAGCTCACTGTAGCCTTGACTCCTGGGCTCAAGCAATCCTCCTGCCTCAGCCTCTCAAGTAGCTGGGATTACGGGTTCGAGCCACTGTGCCGAGCTAAAAAGGAAATCTGACACATGCTACAGCATGGATGAATCTTGAAAGCATTATGCTAAGTGAAAAAAGCTAGACAGAAAAGTAACGTATGATTTCATTTAAATGAGGTACCCAGAATAGGCAAATTCATAGACAGAAAGTAGAATAGAGACCACAAGGGACTGATGGGAGAGGGAAATGGAGAGTTATTGCTTCACAGG
Organism: Propithecus coquereli; assembly: GCF_000956105.1. Classification (NCBI taxonomy): domain Eukaryota; kingdom Metazoa; phylum Chordata; class Mammalia; order Primates; family Indriidae; genus Propithecus; species Propithecus coquereli. Next base: position 862,263 of record NW_012149208.1, read on the forward strand.
TACAGTTTCTATTTGGGATGATGGAAAAGTTCTAGATATAGATAGTAGTTGTGGTTACACAGCACTGCAAATGCACTTAATGTTACTGAAGTATACACTTAAAAATGGTTAAAATGGTAAATTTTATGTAATGAATATTTATCACAGTATAAAAAAAGATAAACATAATGAGTCATTTTCAAACACTGAAAGGTAACCAAATATAAATCTTCAAAGCCCTTTAAATTTCATCCCATATGAAGCCTGGTGGGGTAGACTATATTTTCCAAAGATCACAGCAAAAGTATATCCTATCCCACATGCTCTTCTGCATGTGGGACGACACTCTCCCAACAAGAAGTGGAGTCTATGCTTCCATCCTCTGGAATCTGGCTCAATCGGCTGACTACTTTAACCTATGGTATATGGCGGAAATGAAAGCTCTGCCAATTCCAGTACCAACCTTAACTGGCTGGCCAGCTTCTGGTTCTTGCCTCATGACCAGGCAGCCTTACAGAGGACCACAAGGGCCCTCTGCCAATTGCCCGACTGAGCTCCCAGTCAAGAGCCAGTACCAACTTGCCAGCCACATAAGTGAGGCAAATTGGAAGTGGATCCCCAGCTGCACTGTGTCGGAGTAGACAAGACATGAAACAGACTAGCTGTACGTAGTGAGCTCTGCCCCAACTGCAGATTCATAAGCAAATAACTGTTGCCACTAAATTTTGGGGTGGTTCATTACTAGACAGCCAGAACACCTTGTTAATGAGGGCAATTCAAACCGTTTCTGTTCCATATGCTTTCTGTTTTAGTTCCACATACACATAACAACGGCAGTATTACAAAAAAATTAAAACATTACTTTAAAACTTCAATACAAAATTCTAAGGTGAATCATGAAAACTTCCAGGTAGCATGTGCAATGGAGAAAGTATAACCTGAGTCAGAAATATTTAAGTTCAATTCCTCCTTAACTGATTAATGGCAAGGGAATTTGGTCAAACCAATCTATGCTTGCCTGATTTTCTTTCTGTGATTGTGAATAAAAACCAATATAAATGATATAAAATTTAGGCAGGGTGCAGTGGCTCACGCCTGTAATCCTAGCACTCTGGGAGGCCAAAGCGGGAGGATTGCTTGAGCTTAG
>NW_012149208.1:863438-864445 GCF_000956105.1 Propithecus coquereli
TGGTACTCCCTTAATGGAGGATACTCTGACAGGGTGTAAGGCCAAATCAGATATACCCTTTGGTCTAACAATTCCACTTATAAACTCATCCTCAAAACTTGTTCCTCTGAATGTACGAAATTAAACATGCAAGGATGTGCAATGAAATATAGTTTATAACAGTAGAGTATGCTGCAAATATTGACTATTTGGAAACGATCCATATATTAAAAAATAAAGGAGTTTCATTCATTCAACTGTGAAACATCAGTATTATATAGATCATCAAGAATAATTTAAGAGCAAATTTACTAAAATGGAAAGAATTCCATATACTGTTTGTGTAAAGAAGATTAAAAAGAGTATGATCCCATTTTAATGAAAATACATAGACAGGAGTGCATGTAAACACACACACACACACACACACATACACAGGTTGGGAAGAGTATACCCTAAGAAGGTTCCCAGTGATTGGCTATTTCAACAAGACCTATGACAAGACCTCCAGAACAAAAGGAATAATTGCTGCAATTGGCAAAAATGAAGCTTAGAACAATACTTACATCGACTGCAGCATCTTCATCATCTGAATCTTGTAGACCAAGAGCCGCTTTTTGTAACTTCTTCCTCTCATTAGCCAAAGCTTGCTCTGTTTCATCAAACTTGAATCCCTTACCAGAGAACCCACTACTCTTTTTAATTATTTTCCCCTCCTTTTAAAAAAACAAAAACAAAAAAGTTAATTGCATAGTAAAAACTTTACGTTTAGGAATTTATAGCAATTAAATTTTTTTCAAAGTGGTTTATGCCAATGTAACAAAAACAATTCATCCGCTATTTAAGAAAAAATAAGAGCTCTCAGCAGACATCACAAAATACTAAGTTCAAGCAAAAGATCAGATATTATTTTCACTCTTTTCCACCTCTCTGAAGAGACAAATGAAAATAGTCTTATTAAACTTCCAAAATATTAACAAAAAGGATTTCCAAGTATTAAATATTTAAGCTTTAGAACATATTAATGA
>NW_012149208.1:865956-867891 GCF_000956105.1 Propithecus coquereli
CATTCTGTGTTTCACTTCCAGTATAGTATTCAATAAATACATGAGATATTCAACACACTAGTATAAAATAGGCTTTGTGTTATATATTTATGCCCAACTGTAGGCTAATAAGTATTCTAAGCATGCTGAAGGTAGGCTAGACTAAGCTATGATGCTCAGGTGTATTAAATGCATTTTCAACTTAGGATATATTTTTAACTTATGATGGTTTTATCAGGATGTAACCCCACTGTAAGTTGAGGAGCATCTGTATAGAAATTTTTAGGCTTTGGAGGGATGGGGAACCAAAAAGGAACACAAGCTGTCAACAGTATCTGCCTATAAAGAGCAGATAGGTATCTGGTAATTTTAACAGTTCTTAGATATGTATATGTATATAAATTATTAACATCAATCATTAACATCAACCAATAACCCTCTGCTGATTATGGATTTTTAAAATGTCCCCATAACTCCTATTATCTACTATATAAAATACTAAAGAAACACCTACATTTTAATGTAACAGAAATCAACTATAAAAAAATTCTTTTTACCTTGTTGCCCGCTCTTCCAGTCCGTCCTGCTCTGTGCACATAATCCTCATAATGATTGGGGCAGCTATAATTTACTACAAGAATCAGATGTTTCACATCTAGACCTCGGGCAGCGACAGAGGTGGCCACAAGAAGTTTGCAGGTCCCATTTTTAAAGTCATTTATGATGCTATCTCTGTCATATTGATCAATGCCTGCAGGTAAATTAAGGAGAAGACCTATAAAACAACACGTTCAAATAAAATTTTCTAATTCTTCTGATAGAGAATGAATCTAAACTTGGAATAAAAAACAATTTCACACTTTCAACTCCTACAACATAGAAAATAAAAGACTAAGAAAATTTAAAAGCAAGACTGAAAGTTACTGCTATTAATTCAATTTATGAATCTTTCAACTCTGCCTTGTTTTGTCCCCTTTCTTTATATAAAGCTTGTATTTGTAGAGGCCCAATATCAGAATCACTAACCTATACCGGTTTGGGGGCCAAAGGGAGAAAAGGCAGGAACATTTAGCCTATGATGGGATTTAGATCTTTCTTTGTTTCCTGTAGGTCATGTAGAGACTTGCTACTCAATTTTGTCCAAGGAATACAGCAGAAGCACATGGGAGCTTGTTAGAAATGCAGAATCTCAGGTCCTACCCAAACTACAGAATCAGAATTTGTTTTTTTTTTTGTTTTTTTTTTGAAACAGAGTCTTGCTCTGTTGCCTGCACGAGAGTGCAGTGGCATCATCACAGCTCTGTGCAACCTCAAACTCCTGGGCTCAGCAATCCTCCGGCCTTAGCCTCTCGAGTAACAGGTACTACAGGTACATACCACCACGCCTGGCTACTTTTTCTATTTTTTGTAGAGACAGGGTCTCACTATGTTGCTCAGTATTATCTTAAACTCCTGGCCTCAAAGTGATCCTCCTGCCTTGGCCTCCCAAAGTGCTAGGATTATAGGTGTGAGCCACCCACCCAGCCTAGAATCTGCATTTTAACAAAGTCCTTAGATGATTACCACATGCATATTCAAGTTTGAGGAGCACTGGTTAAAAAGTATGCAGCTGGATCTCTCTTAAATATGTGACCCAAAGCAGCTCAGTATGAATGACAAAGCAGAGTATAAAACACCAAAATGTTCAATTACAAGATGTCCAGGTCACAAAATATTTTATGATGGAGTGCTAAGGAATCTCTGGTAATAGAGAAGGGAATAGGATAAAATCTCAAACCGTAAAACTCATGCTTGCAACAGATTTCACATAAAATCTGAATTTAAGAAAAACCCAGAATATTTAGCATATAAATATGTATCAATGTTTATCCTATTACTAGCTAAAATTTTAAATGTAGTCTTCAAAGATTGATTTAAAAAAGTATTGAATCTAATGTCAAAGAGACTGAGATCTAA
>NW_012149208.1:871440-871830 GCF_000956105.1 Propithecus coquereli
AAATGTGGGCAAATGATTGTTCTCTGTGCCTCTTAATTTCATATCCTAGTAACTAAATAGTAAGACAGGTATACGACATTTCTATCTACCAGCTCACCACTTCTGATGAGATAAACTAAAATAAGCATTTAATTTAATTTATTTTTAAAGAGATAGAGTCTTGCTATGTTGCCCAGGCTAAAGTGCAGTGGCTATTCACAGGTGTAAGCCCACTACTGATCAGCACAGGACTTTTCACACGCTCTGTTTTTGACCTGGACTGGTTCACCCCTTCTTAGGCAACCTGGTGGTCTCCGGCTCTGGGGAGATCACCATACTGATGCTGAACTTAATATGACTCCCAATAAGTATAGTGCACTGCAGCCAGGAACCCCTGGACTCAAGGAATTC
>NW_012149208.1:872290-873305 GCF_000956105.1 Propithecus coquereli
AAAAAGATAAAACAATTATAAACATTTACGTAACTTAATGGACAGAAAAGCCAGAAGGAAGCAATAAGGAAACAGAGGAACAGAGGACTGGACAGGCCATATGTTAAGCCACAAATTAAATCTGAGATTTTTAAAGATATTATGGGACAAAGCAAAAGCAGAGCTAGAAGAGAAATGTATAGCTATAAACACAAAAAAAACAAGAAAGATCTCCAATCAGCTACCCAACTTTACAACTTAAGGAACTAGAAAAAGAACAAACTAAACTCAAAGCTAGCAAAAAGAAGGAAATAATAAAGATTAGAGCAGACTTCAAGGAAATAGAGAATAGAAAACCATAGAGAAAAATCAATGAAACCAAATGATCAACAAAACTGACAAATTAACTTTAGCTAGTTGGATTAATGAAAACGGAAGAAGAGTCAATCAGATATAAAAGTGGGGACATTACTACCAATTCTACAGAAATAAAAAGGATTATAAAAGAGTACTATGAATAACTGTATGCCAACAAATTGGATAACCTAGAGAAAATGGACAAATTCCTACAAACACAAAACCCACCAAGATTAAATCTCAAAGAAACAAAAAATATGAATAGACTTATAACTAGGAAGGACACTGAGTATCAAAAATCTTCTATCACAGAAAAGCCCTGGACCTGATGGCTTGACTGGTAACTTCTATCAAACATTTAAAGAACTAATACCAATCATTCTCAAACTATTCAAAAAAAGTGAAGAGAACACTTCCTAAATCATTCTACGAGGCCAACATTACCTTGATACCAAAGCCAGACAAGGACATTACAAGAAAAGCACTATAGAACAATATCCCTGATGAACACTGATGCCAAAATCCTCAACAAAATATTAGCAAATTGAATTCAGCAGTATATTAAAAGGTTTGTACAGACAGTCCCAACTTTATGATGCTGTGAAAGCCATATGCCTTCGAGTACCCATACAGCCATTGTTTTTCACTTTCACTACAGTATTCAATAAATTATTTAAGT
>NW_012149208.1:873355-875347 GCF_000956105.1 Propithecus coquereli
AGTCAAGTGAATCTGATAAAATATCGAAGGCTGCAGTTGATGTATACTAGTTAATTTTGGAAATTATCTGCCCACCTCGCAGTGATCTCAAAAGGTCATACACACTACCTAAATATCAAGGAAACTGGGGATTTCCCAAAGACAGTACTTACCACTTGTTGCTCCACATCTGAGCAAACCACACTCCTCCCTCCAACCTGCACTTCAATGGGTTTGCTCAGGATTCTGCGAGCCAAAGCCTCCATAGCTCTGGGGAAAGTAGCTGAAAACATAACTGTCTGACGATCAGGACGGACATTATCCACAATGCGCATGACCTGAGAAAACATTACAAATAAATATCATGAGTACAGTCTCCAAAACTTATACAACGTTAAAACCAAGTAGAAGAAACTTTTGAGAATAACTATTTTCATTACTACTTTTTTTTATTTCACCAGATCGCAGTTCAAGGAATCATTTGCCTCTGAATATGACAGTTCACTTTATCCTCTAATTTGCTACTCTCACAGTCTCCCAATCTCAAAAAACGAACACTCTACCCATGCTTACACTGAAAGTCTAAGTGCCAACTTTTTTTTTTAGGAGCCGTTTTTGATTAACCTGTCACTCATCTCACAACCATCAACCCATTCAGTATAACTGTATCTAGGATGCAACCTATATCCACTACTACCACTGTTTTCCTTCATTTATTCAACACCTTTTTGTGAAGAACCCACCAAGTGCCGGGTATTGTTCTAAGTGTTAGGAATATGCAACAAAAACAGACAGAAGATGGAGGAGATGATGGGAAGATGGCAGAGTGGGAAGCACCAGGAATCTGTCTTCCCCACCAAGACAGCTATTGCATTGGTAGAATCTGTTTGATGCAACTATTTTGGAACTCTGGAGTCTACTGAAGGTATTCGACTTCCAGGCTCCGAAAGCTTGGAAGGTAAACTGTGGTTAATTTCTGCCAATTTCCACTCTTAACACAGTACTGGCTGCCCATACTGTACCTCTAGTCACACAGCAGCCAGGTGTGCACTTGTTCCTGAAGCAAACTGTACACAGCCTGCATGAGCCAGGATGGGAAAAAAGGACCCTGTCTTCCAAATATGGAGGCTCTGTGCTCTGATTACTACTTCTGATGATAGAGACAAAGATGCAGTGGCCATAGTTGTTACATCCACCCCCAAAATTGCTACAAGCTTCTCCCCCTCCAGCTGAAGTAACTTCCAGGGGATTTAAAGGCATACTGCCCCTCCTCTGCCTCATTTTTCTCCTTTTCCCCTTTTAAGAGCAAAACATTAAAGAGTAGGACATTCAAAAACAACTGAATATTCAGGGAAAATTAGAACGTGACCACACATACTCAGGGAAAGGCACGGGCTCAGAAAACACTTGAGAAGACTTTAAGTTTACAGCTTAGGCTGATCCTTTGCACAAAGACAACCTACAACAATCCAAAAACAGTAACAATAACAAAAAACAGTAAACCCCAGGGAAGGAGGAAAATCTGATTTCCAAAGTTACCACATTATTAAATTCAAATGTCCGGTTTTTAACAAAAAATACAAATACAAGGCATACAAAGAAACAAAAGTATGGCCAATTCAAAGGAAAATATTTAATCAATGGAAACTGTCCATATAGGGAACAATACCAGAAAGGGAAAAAGAAAAAAAAAACTGCCCACAAAAGAAAACTGTTGGTAGATCTACCAGACACACTCCAGAACAACAGTCTCAAAGATGCTAAAAGAGGCCAGGCACAGTAGCTCATGTTTGTAATCCTAGCACTCTGGGAGGCCAAGGCAGGAGGATCACTTGAGGTCAGGAGGAGTTTAAGACCAGCCGGAGCAACAACGACACCCCAACTCCACCAAAAATAGAAAAATTAGCCAGGTGCGATGGCGTGTGCCTGTAATCCCAGCTACTCAGGAGGCTGAGTGAGGCAGGAGGGTCACTTGAGCCCAAGAGTTTGAGGTTGCAGCGAGCCATGATGACA
>NW_012149208.1:879678-880868 GCF_000956105.1 Propithecus coquereli
TATCAAACAATATCAACAAAATAAAAGGCAACCTATGGGATGAGAGAAAATATTTGCAAATCATATCTGATAAGAGACCGTTATCCAGAATTATATACAGAACTCCCAAAGCGCAACAGCAACAAAAAAAACAAACTCCTCGATTTTAAAAAGGGCAAAAGGGCCAGGTGAAGTGGCTTACGCCTATAATTCCAGCACTTTGGGAGACCAGCACTTTGGGAGGCCAAGGCAGGAGGATCACTGAGGCCAGGAATTCGACACCGGCCTCAGTTAGACACTAGCTCTACAAAAAATTTTAAAATTAGAGAGGTGTTGTGGCATTCCCCTAAAGTCCCAGCTACTCAGGTGGCTGAGGCAGGAGGATTGTGTGAGCCCAGGAGTTCCAGGCTGCAGTGGGCTACCATCAGGCCACTGCACTCCAGCCTGGGTGACAGAGCAAAACCCTACCCCCCAGCCCAAAAGGGCAAACAACTTTAGATACTTCTCCAAAAAGATATACAAATGGCCAACAAGCATTACAAAAAGATGCTCAATGTCACTAATTATTAGGGAAATGCAAATCAAAACTGCAATGAGATACCACCTCACACTATTAGGATGGCTACTACCAAAAAATAAAAAACAGAAAATAACAAGTGTGGGCAAGGATGTGGAGAAATTAGAACCCTTGTGCATTGTTGGTGGGAATGTAAAATGGTACAGCCATTATGAAAACCAGTATGGCTGTTCCTCAAAAAAATTAAATACAGAATTACCATATGATCTAGCAATTCTATTTCTGGGCTTACACTGGAACAAAAGCAGCATCTCCAAGAAATATTTGTACATTCGCATTCATAGCAGCTTTATTCACAACAGCTAAAACGTGGAAGCTACCCAAGTGCCCACCAACAGATTGATGGATGAACAAAATGTGGCATATAGTGTAATATTATTCGGCCTTAAATGGTAAAACATGGGTGAAATTTGGAGACATTAAGCTAAGTGATATAAGCCAGTCACAAAATGATGAATAGTGTATGATTCCACTTAAATGAGGTACTTAGGGTAGTCAAAATCATAGAGACAAAGCAGAATGATGGTTGCCAGGGGCTGGGAGGAAGGAAAAATGGAGAGTTACTATTTAAGAGCATAGTTTCAGTTTTGCGAGATCAAAAAATTTCTGGAGATGGTTGGTGCTGCTGGTTGCA
>NW_012149208.1:882613-883565 GCF_000956105.1 Propithecus coquereli
CTCAATTTTTAAATCACAAGTGAAATTTTATCAAATGCTTTTTGGAACACTATGGAACACTACTCAGCAATAAAAAGGAATGAAGTACTGACACATGCTACAACATGGATGATCTTCAAACACATTATGCTAAGTGAAAGAAGCTAGATGCATATGATATGATTCAATTTATAGGAAGTGTCCAAAAAAGGCAAATCTATAGCAAAAGCAAGCAGATTCATGGTTGCCTTGGGCTGCGGTAGAAAGAGGAAATTACTACAAATGTAGACAAGGCATCTTTCTAGGTGATGGAAATGTTCTAAAACTGAACTCCGGCTATAGATACACAACTCTGTTAATACACTAAAAACCACTGAATTTTACACTTAAAATCGGTGAATTTTAAGGTATATAATTACACCTTAATAAAGCTCTTTAAAAATAAAAGATATGGAGCCTGCGGGGCGGAGTTCGAGACCATGCTGCTCTTCTGCCCGGGCTGCGGGAACGGGCTGATCATGGAGGAGGGGCAGCGCTGCCACCGCTTCGCCTGCAACACCTGCCCCTACATGCACAACATCACTCGCAAGGTAACAAATCAAAAGTATCCAAAGCTGAAAGAAGTGGATGATGTGCTTGGGGGAGCAGCCGCCTGGGACAATGTTGACTCTACTGCAGAGCCATGTCCCAAATGCAAACATCCTCGTGCTTACTTCATGCAGCTTCAGACCCGCTCTGCAGACGAGCCAATGACCACCTTCTACAAGTGCTGCAATGCTCAGTGTGGACACTGCTGGAGGGACTAGGGCCAGGGTGGCCCAGCTGCCTGAGTGTCTGCTTACCTTGTCCCCCGGGGTGGATTCTCAGCTGGGATTATGAATTGTGTGTTTTTGCTGGTATGGCAGAAAACTAACCCTTTCGGGGTGAAGGGCCAGGGTGTCAAGAAAAGTAGCCCATTTGCCTGTCATAGTAG
>NW_012149208.1:887425-890757 GCF_000956105.1 Propithecus coquereli
CCAACTAAAAATATATAGAAAAAATTAGCCGGGCATGGTGGCACATGCCTGTAGTCCCAGCTACTTGGGAGGCTGAGGCAGAAGGATCACTTGGGCCCAGGAGTTTGAGGTTGCTGTGAGCTAGGCTGACACCACGGCACTCACTCTAGCCTGGGCAAAAGAGTGAGACTCTGTCTCAAAAAAAAAAGAATGATGGAGATCCCAAGATGATAGTTGTATGTCAGACGGAAAACAATTCCTGACTGGAACAGGCCAGGAGGCTCTGAAGAAACTCTTTAAGAGAAATGGAACTGATACTACGTGAGAGAAGATATAGATAACTAATAGAGTTTGGTACTGAATTAGTTTTAAGTATATGTAAACCTAAGAAACCCGCAAACAAACAAAAGGAGAATTAAAAATTCCAGGGAAAACAAAGAGTTGTAGGAAAGTTAAAAGAATCACAGTTTACTACACTGCCCAGCTAGGAATAACATTTATATTGCCATAGCATTGTACACTGATCCAATTAAAACAGCAACACAACTCTACTGGGAAGATAAGGGATGGAAATGATGCATGAATGTGACAGGGAAGGGAAGAAAACACAAGATAAATTACGATGTTCCACTATGGGAAGTCAATAAATAATGTCTAAAATAGAAAATCAAAAAGTAGAAATAAAAGCATGCTATTTAGAGAAGTGGAGATAAATATCACACTAAGAGCTAAGAGACGAAAGTGGAGGAGGGGTTACTGTTAAACTTATGCCCATGCATAACTGATAAAATTAAAAAGTAAAAAGAAACCAGATCAGGAATTCCTCTGCTCAAAGCCCTCTAATACCATTTCATCATATTCAGGATAAAATCCAAGTTCCTAGCCCAGGTGTACAAGACCTTCTTCACTACACCACCAGCATCACATACCCATACACACCTCTCTCTGCCCTCATTCCCATGCTCTCCTACTGCTTCCCCCTCCTGCACTCTGCTCCAGGGACACCGACCAAGCAAGCTCCCGCCTGACTCAGGGCTTTTGTATTAATACTTGCTCTCTGTCTATCACACCCTTCTCCCAAACACCCCCATGGCTCACTACCTCACTTTATTCGGATCACCTTATCAGCAAGGCCTCTTTTGACTACCCCATAGAAAGTAGCAGCCCTTTACCCTCTTTTCCTTCCATCACTTTCTATTACCTTACGTTACCTTTCTCCACAGCATATTATAATCTGATGTGTACTATTTGTCTGTTTCTCCTCATTAAAAAGTAAATTTCAAGAAAACAGAGTTCACTGATGTCTCCCCAGTAGCTACGATATGTACCACATTGTATTCATTCAATTAACAATTGAATGACTGAAATACATTAATAAAAAAATTAGAGATCATTAACCACGTTTAGTTTGAGAACTTGAGTTTGGTAGCAGTATCATTGCAAGTTCACGTAAGGGTATTTAAAGTATCAATCTTTTAAGACACTACATAAAAAGCATCATAACTTTCAGGTACTTGATCACCTGAACAAGTCTTACGATTGCTCATTTATTCTCAACTTCTCATTTTACAAATGTGAAAACAAGGATAAGGCAGACAATTCAGTTAAAGCCCATATCGCAGCCTTGAAATTCTCTTCAAAGAATAACACACATTCTTCCTCCCTAGAATGTTCATAGATGATCTTTGTTTTCAGCATAGACAGAAAGACAATCGCAAAGGATTTTCAGAAAAACCAAAGCTAACTCTTTCACTTGTCACAATATGAACAGAAATCTTCCTGGAATAAATTACAAGTCCTCTGCTTCCTATAACAGTCTAATGAACACCAGAGCTTACTTAGACTCACCATATGAACACCTATGACTGCTTAGAGTTGTGAGTTGTGCCCCCAAAATGACCCTAGAGTCATGAAACACTTTCTCAGTTACATCAGGTCAGGGTTTTGATTGCTCTCTCCCCCACACTTGGCTATCAGGCTGCTGAATAAAAAGTGTTCCTGAGCTGGGCAGAGTGGCACACACCTTTACTCAGCTACTAGGGAGGCTGAGGCAGGAGGATTGCTTGAGCCCAGGAATTCAAATCCAGCCTGGGAAACATAGCAAGACCCTGTCTCTTAAAAAAAAAGATGTTCCAGAAACTTTTCAGTATGCTCCTTCTTTGACAGGACACAGATATGGCAAGTCAGCCATGGAATTCCATAAACTTACTGGAATCTGTCTTGGGTCTTAAGATTTAGGAAGATTTAATTCTCTGAGTCAAACACATAAGGGTTAATTCCTATATTTGAGCTGCCAAAAGTCTTACTGCTTCCTTCTAGGTCATTGGCTAGGTAGTTAAGGAAGCCAGGAGACTGGCCGAAAACAAACAACGCATTCACAGAAAATATTTTCTTCTAATACCTGTATACAGTGTATACGACAGTAAAGAAAATCCTTGTTTCTATACTTCAGAATAACAATTGCTGGCTTCCAAGAAAACTTTTTTTTTCACATTTGTGTTTGATTTAGATTTCCCTCTTTGATTCCTCTTGTTATGCACTAAAATCAAAGCTGGTGCTACTGAATGCAAATGTGCACACAGACTTCTATCTAGAAAAGAGTTAGCAGGTAGTATGCTTCCAGGCATGGTTCTATATTTAAGAAAACAGTGAAAATTGGGAATTAAATCACATCATGGCTCTAATACAGTAGTATGTCCTGTGCCTACTACCCATGTCATTGTTCAATTTAGTGTACTTTGAAAGATCTACACTCAGTGGCCATGATGTGTTTGTATTTAATAGCACAAAACTGATTTACATAGCAGTGTCTTTTCTTGCTATACATCCAAATAGTGCTCCATGGAACTGAACCCCAAACCAGTGTTTTTTAATCTATAAAGCTCACAGAATAATCATTAGCTAAATCTAAATTTTCTTCTGTTCAAACAGGATTTTACGGATCAACAAAATAAACAATTATTTGGCATTTCTCTCTTCTGTACTTATGTATACAAACATGTACCTAAGCACACGCAGGAGAATGTTGAATAACTTTATTTTGTTGAAACCTGTTTACACGTACTTATGTACTTGTATGTACTTATGGCAAGGGATGATTCACATTTTGCATATCAATGGAAAATGTTGTGTTGAACTCATTATGGAAAAACTTAATTGATTTATCAGAAAGGCCCTATCACTGTATCTACCTAAAGCATTGTCATGAAATCTAAGATTTCACATGAGTAGGAAAGATATTAAAGAGCGCACAGTTATATCTTCTGATACTTCAATTCTCTCTACTGTCTTTCCACAAATGGATCCCTTGCCTCTGCTTGAACACCTGGCTGAAAAGGATGTTCAATACCCAC
>NW_012149208.1:890807-892150 GCF_000956105.1 Propithecus coquereli
AGAGTCTCAAAACATACTTCCAAGCTCTGCTTTTTTTTCCCCAAGCTCTCTTTCTACGGAAATGGTAGTCTTCAAACCAAAGGAACATACCAAGAAAAAGGCATGCGATCGAATTCCTAGTAAAGATGGCTGACTAAACATATACATCTATGTTTACACCCTTCAAAGACGACAGATTACAGACAGGAGATTTTTAAAAAATTCACAAAGATGGTATTCAGACCAAGAGCAATTAATCAGTACAGGGTTTTCGTGGGATGACGAAAATGTTCTAATATTGGATAGTAGTGATGGTGATAAAATTTTATGAATACAATAAAATGTTAGAAGGTGGTCAAAGATTTAGCAGGTTCAAGAAAGCAGAAACGTATGCTAGCAGTGGGGAAAAGCCCCAACCTGTTCTCTTTAAGTGGAAATGAAGAAGGGTGAGGTGCTAGAATAAGGAGAACTGATATAATGTCTGTTTAAGAAGCAATCACATCAGACCTCCACCCACCTCTACCCAGCCATGCAATGGTCCCTCTCACTCCAGTAAAACACCTAAAGCTTTAGTGTCTCTGCAGAGAATAAAACAGAGCATGTCTAGATGAGGGAATTTCACATACTGCTGAGGGCATTCTGTGAACGAGGACATTATACTAGATGCTGAGACTCCTAATTCTCCCCAAACCCTCTTTCTCAATCCCAGAATTAGCAGACAGGTCTTCACAGTACAGGCAGGAAACCAGTCAAGACTTCCTTAGGGGAATCTATTCAGCTCAAGGACATAGGCGGAAAATGCTAATCTTGGGGAATCTCTAACGAAAAGACCCAGCCAGATCATTACAGTGAAGTCAGAGTCAGTAAGTTCCATTCCAGGACACAGAGCTTTCAACTCACTTTTTAGGTCACCTCTTCCCCACCCCTCAAATATAAACTAACTACAGATTACCAGACATCTACATAAAGTCTCTAATCTGAAAGCAGAGAACAAAACAAACAGAAAATCAATTTGGAGGACATAAATCCTATGCAAGCAGAAGGAAACCTTTTAACATGAGTTAATTCAGAAAAGATCTACTCTTAGGATGCAGAGCTTTGAGGATCCCAACACGGGAGAGAAACAAAAGAGATCTTAAGAATGATGGAGATCCCTGGCTGGGCGCGGTGGCTCACGCCTGTAATCCTAGCACCCTGGGAGGCCAAGGAGGGCAGATTGTTTGAGCTCAGGAGTTCAAGACCAGCCTGAGCAAGAGCAAGACCCCGCCTGTACTAAAATTAGAAAGAAATTAATCGGCCAACTAAAAATATATAGAAAAAATTAGCCAGGCATGGTGGCGCATGCCTGTAGTCCCAGCTACTTG
>NW_012149208.1:892362-893000 GCF_000956105.1 Propithecus coquereli
ATCTTCTGATACTTCAATTCTCTCTACTGTCTTTCCACAAATGGATCCCTTGCCTCTGCTTGAACACCTGGCTGAAAAGGATGTTCAATACCCACTCCCCTTTCACAAAGCAACCTGTTTCACCTGCAAATAATGTTTAATCAGTCCTTCCTTAAACTAAGCTCAGATCAATCTCTGTATGACTTCCTCACTGGGTCCCAGTTTTACACTTTGAAACCAAAAGAATAAATTCAATGCTTCTTTCACATGACAGACCCTCAAAGAGAAAAAGGATGCAATCAAGTCCTGTACTCCAAGCTAAATATTCCTCATTACCATAGCTGTTTCCCATATGGTACAAGCATTACCATAATCCTGTTTACTCTTGTGTGTGCCTCTATTTGTATCTCATTTAGAATGCAGTCCCTAAATCAAAACACAATGCATGCACTATCATATTACAGGCAATACATTTTTGGAGAATACATGAATAAACTGAAAAGGCTAAACACGATATTCACCTTATCCCTTTCCGACAACCCATTTTTATTACTGCAGTCTATGATCATAATATATTTTTTTGGCATCCACAGCATATTGACAATCCACATTGCTCTTCTTTTTATATTGCCATAGCATTGTACACTGATCCAATTAAA
>NW_012149208.1:893827-895854 GCF_000956105.1 Propithecus coquereli
AGGTTACAGTTACATTTCAAAACACTTAACAAATGTAATGATTACCTGTGGTTCAAAACCCATGTCAAACATTCTGTCTGCTTCATCTAGAACAACATACGTTACTCTTCGAAGATTCGTGACCCGGCCTAAGATGAGAAGAAAAAATAAAGACAAAAAGAAAACTAAAAATCACTTACAATTCATTTTATGGCTACCAAGAACTTTAAAAAACTGTAAAGGGAACTAAAATGCCTGACTTAACCAGAGGGGTAGGTTAGGTATCTTTAAACAGTGAAAGAAATTTTGATCTACAATGTCTTACTCTAGTGGCAAATACTTTCTGACAATGGGTATATGAGGCCCTTTATTTTGTCAAACTCATCTCTTGCATACCATCATAGGGCCTGAAGAACCTGTAAAATTCAGAAAACAGCCCTCTCCAAAACACATCATAAAACTAAGACTGAGATGAAGCATCGAGCCACATCAGCCATTACTGACAGCATCACCTAGAAAAAAACATATTAGAGATTACAGCGTATGTGTGGAAAGCAAGTTCCAGTGCTAACTACTTCAGACGCAGAAAACTTCTCTTTACACTACTTTATAACTTACTTCCATATATTTAGCAGCTTCTTAAATGGTCATGTCAAACCATTAATGAGAAGCTCTTTGACATAAGAAATTAACATTTTATAGAAAAACTTTAAATACCAAATGGATTACATAAATACATTTTTCTATGCAAAGATACACATACAATTTTATTAAGTGCTCCCAGTGGTTTAAATAAATGCAACTGGTTTCTTAATCAGTGAAAACTAAATATACACACAGGAAATCCTTTCTAAAGGATTAAAACAAGCATTGCTACCAACTGCTGAATCAATCACCTGGCAAAAACATGTATAAAATAGTTATTAAAGATAGACCAAAAGGACAGATAAGGGAAAAAGGTAAAATTAATCAAGATGAATTTCAGGAGGAAACTTATTCAATGCAGCATTGAGAAAAAACAAGGAATTATTTAATCAGCATTCAACCCAAAACTTTTCATATGCTGTACAAGCACAATGACTTATCAACTTCAATGTCACTTTGCCAACTTTATGTATAATTAGAATTAAGTTTATACAGAAATTCAAGCAAAATGCTATTAGAAACATGCATTACTCACAGTTTTTAATACTCTATTATATATATACTGAATACTGCAATGGAAACATTTGAAAGCATTTTCTTCAAAAAATAGAAATGAGCCAAAATAAGTACTGTCTAATATTTAAGTATTCCACACTAACATTTGCAGTCTCAATTAGTTTTGCAAGGTTGGGAACAGCATTAAATTACCTACCTTTGGTGGTTTAAGTCTCGGAAGCCCAGTTCTATAAATCTTGAAGGGCCTTTCTCCACAGAAGTTAAATAATGTCAACAGTTTAGTAACAGTTTTGATAGGGAATAATTTAACAAAGCATAACATTTGAGCTAAAAAACATGCAATATTTACAAAAGACAACATTTCTTGAAGCTGCAATATCTTAATTTATCCTGTATTGTAAAAAAAAAATACTAGCTCTGGGGGAGAAAAAGTCTAAATTTTATAATAAACAAAAGGATAGTACACCTACTCTTTTAAAAGCACAGCTAGGCCAAAAATGGATTAAGAATCCAAGGTAAGATCACATGAAGGTAATTCTGAAAAGAAATTTTAAATTAAATTGCAAAGTTATTATTAATGTTTGTAACAATAAACTTGTTACAATACAAATTTTAACATATTACAGCTTTAAGAAAAAATGAAGAAACCCTTTGTTGGTTTCTAGTATGTGCTTTAACAAAAATGTATAGAATTCAAAAACAAGAAAAAGAGAACAGAAAAATACCCCTGACTTACCACTGTTAGCTGCTAACATATCAATCATTCGACCAGGTGTGCAAACAATAATTTCAGCACCTCTTTTCAGCTCAGCAATCTAATAAAAAACATAAAATTTTATAGTCTATCACTAATGCTCACTTAAACATTTAAAAATATAGCACCTGAA
>NW_012149208.1:907542-909011 GCF_000956105.1 Propithecus coquereli
CTCTAGCCCGGGCAACAGAGTGAGACTCTGTCTCAAAAAAAAAAAAAAGAAATATTTTATTTGTACCTTCACATGAAGCTTTGCAACCCTAAAAATCTAAACCACGAGGTGAATTAATTTTTGTTCATTTTTTAATACTTCCAAAAACACCCTCCTTCAACTCAACTTCACCCTCCTCAACTTCATTCCTCACGGACAAAGTGAGGGTATCTTCCTCTGTTCGCACTATAAACAATGAATGAATAAAAGAGAATTTTACCTTCTTGAGACATTTTTGCCAGTTCTGGGACTTCAACATAAAAGTTTTTTCTGAATGGTTCATATTCTATTTTTCCATGATCAACTGGTTCTAGAAGTTTTCTCTGTTTTGTCTGATAACCTGTAAGGGCCGTCTGAAGATCAACTTCCTCCTCCTCTGAAGAATACTATAGTTTGAAAAAAAAAACAAAAAACAAAAAACAAAAAACAAGAGTTGATTCCATTACTACTTTCCCCTTAAGGGAAGCAATCCTCCAAGCTTTAAAAATCCTCCTCTCTTAGAAACTACTCCTTGGCTTTTAGATTTTACTTTCTAAAGCAGACTACTTGACACACACGAGATTTTCATGCTGCTCCAGCAAGCTTAAACCTTATAATTTCAAAATCACCTTAAACGATGTCTGTCCTTTTCAACAGAAACACATCAATCAGCTCCTGAAGAATTTTTCAACTTAATTTCCTTCTTCTTTGCCCTTGTAGAAAGTTATAATGCCAATAACAAGCTAAAATAATAATTCTCAGAGATGACTTAAATGAAATTTTGCTACTGTTCTCACTATATATAATCTTTACAACGTATGTTAATGGGAAGAAATTTAATTCATTCACTTCATTTCTTCTCGCCGTGTTGTGTACCTAAGGTGAGCTGATGAGGGGCAATGGAATCAAAAAACAGATATATAGCAAGGGGTGAAAGACGTCAGAATGCTCTACCAATTGGATAAATACAGTTACAAGACTATTATACTATAATATTAAGAATAGCAAGAATTCCTCCTAATAGTAGTTCGTGTAACTGAAAAGTATATCCCCATAAATGCTTTCTGTTAAATATTTCTAGGATAGTATCACAAACTCAAAATTAATGAAAAATCACCTCCATAGCATCCTGATCGTTCTCCATCAGCTCACCTTTCTTCTTATCAGCATCTACAACTGCTTTTTTCGTGGTTACAACAGTGACAACTTTTGTGACTGTTGGCCCAGACTTCTAAAATAAAAAAGGAACATGAAATGTTTTGCAATATTGAAACACAAATTATATGCCAACTGATGCACAATGATAACTGTCACAATTTACAATTCAAATTAACTTAATTATTAATGATAATTACTCAAAAGAAAAAAGTAATCTGCTTTTCTCCTTATTAATCTGTATAAACTTTAAAATGCAATATAATTACAAATTTTATAATACATTCATGTATAGC
>NW_012149208.1:909061-912238 GCF_000956105.1 Propithecus coquereli
GAAATATGTATCTGTCTTCCTCAGGCAGGGGAAGAGGAAAGAGAGACAAGCTAATGTAAATGTGACTCAAAAATTCTAAAACACCGCTTTAACATAATCTGTTCTTTTTTTGCCCGCTTTACTGAGGTATAATTGACAAAAAAAAATTATATATATTTAAGGTATACAACATGATGTTTTGATATACATATACATTGTGAAATGATTACCACAATCAAGCTAATTAACATTATCACCTCACATAGTTACCAATTTTTTCCTTTGTGGTAAGAACATTTAAGATCTACTCGCTCAGCAAATTTTAAGCGTACAATATTAACTATAATCACCACACTATCTCCAGAATGTATTCATCATGCATAATACAACTCATTGTTACTATTATTTTCACACATATTTTTTAAGATTTTAAAAGTAATCACCATTCAAAACACTTAAATGAATAATCACTTTACTGATTCAATTTGAGAAAAGAATGGAAAAATTGAACATTTCTTTTATAACTACCTGCTCACTGATTCCTGTTCCTCCATAAACACAGACCACTCTAAGTCCCAAGGTCTTTGAAAACTTCTTACATTCTTTAGTAATTTGTAAAGCTAGTTCTCGAGTTGGAGTCATGATGACAGCTGAAAAGACAAATATGTCAATAGCCTAACCACCAAAACTCGTAACAGGGTATGCTTTAAAGTGTTAAATTCAACCTCTGCAATAAAGTTCAGCACTCTTCATCTAATTTTTGTTTTAATTTGTTTTATGCACCTCTGAAAACTATTTCAAAAACTTTACAACAGCAAAGATTGTGGTGAAGGATAAGTATAAGTAGATTTTAAAAACATGCTATAAGAAGATAAATGAGAGTTAAATGCCTCACTCGACCTTCAGGAAAACACTTGGTTGAATAGAATGCAAACAGTTCTCAACTGCAAATCACAGAACAAAGAAAATCAAATGACTCACTGTGCTGAAGAAGCCATACCGGTGTTTCCAGAAACAACCTTGTTCTGAGGGGCACAGACAGAGGACAAATATTCTGTGCCCTGTGTTTCCAAGAGAGTGGCTGAACAACTTTCCAAAACCCTACTCAAATTTGCAGAAGACATCTCTGCCAAAATGAACCAAGAAATCTGAATCTGAAGACCTAATTCTGAATGAAATGCTGGCACTATAGCCTTTTAAGGCCCAAAAAAACTAGGAAAATATATTTCCCTACTATCTTCTATGTTGAGTTTAGATATGCACTGATATTGGGCTAAGAACAAACCTCAACATAAATAAACAGATAGATGCACAAGGAGTCTACCTGCCAGGTCAGAGCTTAAAAACTGAGCTGTGCCAGGAGAGGCTGTTTTTGTACTTCTGAGATGTCACTCCAGAGCTCTGAAGATTCTCACTCCACCTGCTGGTAAGGGGAAATCAGCCCCAAAGTGCCAAATTGATAAAGGAAATGTACATAAAGACATCTTTATTGTCATCATTAAGAACATTATAAAGTATCAGGTCTTTCTGATTAACTGAACACAAAGCTGTTATCTGAAAAAAATAGTTTAATGAAAAGAATTATACCTATTGGCCCCTCTCCTTCTTCTAATGACCTCTGATCCATGATATGTCTAAACATGGGCAACAAAAAAGCAATGGTCTTTCCACTTCCAGTCTTAGCAATGCCAATCAAATCTCGTCCAGACATTATGGCAGGAATTGCTTGGGTTTGGATTGGTGTGGGCTTTTCATACCCATGCCTTAAAAAGAAAACCACAGGAAGATAAGTGAAGAATTAAGATCTCTGGGCCCCTCTGGGTCCCACAAAAATGAGCTCTTCCAAAATATGGTATACCCATACAATGAAATTATTTGGTCATAAAAAGTAATGAAGTACTAAGACATTCCACAACACAGATGAACCTTAAAAACATGCTAAGTGAAAAAAGCCATTCACAAAACACTACACAGTATATGATCACGTTTTTATGAAATGTTCGGAACAGCCAAATCTACACAGATAGAAAGCAGATTAATGATTGCCCAGAGTAAAGGAGAAGGGAGATGACTGCTAATGGACACAGGTTTCTTTTCGGGATAATGAAAATTCCTAAAATTAGATTATGTTACGGGTGCACAACTGTATAGATACACTAAAAAAACCATTAAATTGTATACTTTAAAGGACAAACTTTAAGATATATAAATTATATCTCAATAAAGCCATTTAAGAAAAAAAAAAGAATTTTCTTATTAGACTACAAATGTAACCCAGCGAAATATTTGTGTGAAAGGGCTATCTTGAGTAGCAAGATAATGAAAAACGTGGATGACCACCAACCAACCACTTACTTTTTTAGCGAATTCAAGATCTTCATCGAAATTCCACACTGGACCCAAGATTTAATTGGTTTGGGACAACCTTTTCCTTTGACTGTAATACCCTCCATTTCCAATCGAAATACATTCACCTCTACAGAACAAAAGCCAAATTAGAAACTCTTAAATACCGTTCTATTGGTGCCTTCTACTTTCCAATTAGGCATGGTACTATTAAGAATCTTCAGGTTGGGCATGGCGGCTCACACATGTAATCCTAGCACTTTAGGAGGCCAAGGCAGGAGGATCACTTGGGGTCAGGAGTTCAAGGCCAGCCTGAGCAAGAGCAAGACCCCTGTCTCTACAAAAAAAAGAAAAATCAGCCAGGCATGGTGGCATGTCCCTGTAGTCCCAGCTACTTGGGAGGCTGAGGCAGGAGGATCACTTGAGCCCAGGAGTTAGAGGTTGGAGTGAGCTATCATGATATCATTGCACTCTAACTGGGGTGACAGAATGAGACCCTGTCTCAAAAAAACAAACAAACAAAAGAATCTTTGGCTCATGCCTATAATCCCAGCACCTTGGCAGGCTGAGGCAGGAAAATCGCCTGAGGCCATGAGTTCAAGACCACCTGGGCAAAACAGCAACACCCATCTCCACAAAAAATAAGAAAATTAGCCAGGTATGGTGGCATGCACTTATAGTCCCAGCTACTGGGGAAGCTGAGGCAAAAGGATTGCTTGAACCTAGGATTTTGAGGTTACAGTGAGCTACGATGATACCACTGTTCTTTAGCCTGGACAACAGAGCAAGATCCTGTCTCAGAAACAAAATAAATGAAATAGAGATACTTTTTAAAAAAATGCTGTCATTTTA
>NW_012149208.1:922973-925572 GCF_000956105.1 Propithecus coquereli
CTGAGCAAGAGCAAGAGCATGAGCAAGACCCGTCTCTACTAAAAATAGGAAAAATCAACCAAGTGTGGTGGCACCTGCCTATAGTCCCAGCTACCTGAGAGGCTGAGGCAGGAGGATCACTGCACTTTAGCCCAGGCAACACCAAGATTCTGCCTCAAAAAAAAAAAGCATATACATACAATGGAATCTCATTCAGTCATATAAAGGAAGGAAAATTGTCACACATGCTACATCAATGAGACTTGAAGACATCATACTAAGTAAAATAAGCCAGACAAAAAAGAATAAATATTGTAGGATTTCACTTATATGAGGTACCTAAAATAGGTAAATTCACAGAGACAGAAAGTAGAGGTTATAAGAGGCAGGATAAGCGGGTAGTGGAGGCAGGATGGGGAGCTGTTTAATGGGTACAGTCTCTGTTTGGGATGACGAAAAAATTCTGGAAACAGACAGTGGTAATGGTTGTATAATACTGAATGTACATATTATATTATCACTGAGTTGTATACCAAAAATAGTTAAAATGATAAATATTAGATATTCTTTCAACAATTGAAAAGCTAAAAAAAAATCTTAACATGAAATAATTACTCATAATCTATAATACTCTACAGTGAGCTGTTATATAGGCTATTAGACTACAAATATACCATCATCATCCTCTAAACTCCATTTTTTCCCTTGTTTGGTCTCTTCAATTTCCTTTTTCAGTTCTCCTATGTTTTCCATGGCTTTTTTACGTTGCTCTTCACGCCACTTCTCTACTCGTTCTTTTCGCTTTCTCATTTCTTCTTCCAGTTTATTCTGGTCAAAGTTCTTGGGGGAGAAAAAGAAAGAGAAAGGGAAATAAAAAGCAAAACCAGTATTAACAGTGACATTCCAAATTATGTTCCCTAAAGTATAAAAAAAGAAAAAGAAAAATAGGTGCACATACAAATTCCTAAATGTAAATCAAATTTAGATCATAGATCTATATAAATATATCCAGTACTATCAAAATAAAATCACAATAAAAAGCATCTTCAAATAAGAAAACTGAGAGATTTCAAATACCAAAAATTAATCTCATTTTAGTTATAAACAATATACACATATTAATTCAATTTCTTCCTTAGAATAGAAACTGAGTCAATTAGCAAGTAAAGTTGTCCATCATTCTTTTTTTTGTTATTTTTTTTCACGCTTACAACTGACTCAATCCATTTATTCTCAATTTTAAATCCTCCAAACTCCACCAAAATTGCCTACATAAAAAGCAATTTTCTGTTACAAATTAGTGAGTAAATGAAAGCTATTGCTGGGCACAATGGCTCACACCTATAACCCTAGCACTTTCGGAGGCTGAGACAGGAGGATCCCTTGAAGCCAGGAGTTCAAGACCAGCCTGGGCAACATAGAGAGAATCTATGTCTACAAAAAATTTTAAAAATTAGCTAGTCAAAGTGGCACATGCCTGTAGTCCTAGCTACTCGAGAAGCTGAAGCAGGAGGCTCACTTGAGCCCAGGCGACCTATGATCACACCACTGGACTCCAGTCGGCAACAGAGTGAAGGGGGAAAAAAAAGAAAGCCGTGTATCAATATGATAAAGAAGTTCTGCTCTTTTAGGCTTTAGGTCTTTGTTTCCTAGACATAGTCACTCTAAAGCTTTCACAAGACTATTAACACTCTCAAGGAGAGGAAGTAAATCACTTTCACAGCCATAATCAGAGATTTAAAGATTACACATTATAGGAATCAAAATTTTACAGATGCTACAATTATAGCTATTTACGGAAACACGCATGTAAAAAACAGGCAGAAAATATCACAAAATTGTAATGGTGATGGTGTTTCCAGAACCTGGGATTACAAAGAATTACTTCTGACTTTCCAAATATTTTCTGACATGGTTATATTACGTTTGTGTTATAAAATAAATTTACTTCAACAAAAAAGTTTGCTCCTCAGTTTATATCCTTTGTAATAAATTCATCCTCTTTAAAGATAAGCCCCAGAAAGTTTATTTGCTTTTCTCAGGATCAGTCCCTCTCCCTCCATAGAAGAAATCTGATCCCAAGATTCTCATGTTTTGGTTCTTTCTGGTTTTTTTTTCTTTGAGGGGGATTGGGGGAGATAGGGTCTCACTGTGTCACCCAGGCTAGAGTGCAGTTAGCTCACTGAAACTTCCCCAGCTCAAGCAATCCTCCCACCTCAGCCTCCCCAGTATCTGGAGCAACAGGAGCATGCCACTACACCCAGATAATTTTTAAATTTCTTGTAGAGACAGGGTCTCGCTATGTTGTCCAGACTGATCTCAAGCTCCTGGCCTCAAGCAATCCTTCCACCTCAGCCTCCCAAAGTGTTGGGATTACAGGCATAAACCACCATATCCAGCCAATTCCTGTGTTTTATTTTTTCTTAGCTACCCTGTTCAGCAAGCAAATCCCTTAAATAAATGACCAATTAAAAAAAGAAAACTCAAAAAAACAAGAAGTGAAGCTATAATGTATTCTAAAATAGGCAAAAGATATGAATAGGCAGCTGAAAGTGTAGACAATAAAATTAATATATTATTTATAATATAAATTATATTGTGTTCATTACATTTAAATATT
>NW_012149208.1:936224-938542 GCF_000956105.1 Propithecus coquereli
TACCTGGGAGGCTGAGGCAGGAGGATCGCTTGAGCCCAGGCGTCTGAGGTTGCTGTGAGCTAGGCTGAAGCCACAGCACTCTAGCCCGGGCAGCAGAGTGAGACTCTGTCTCAAAAAAAAAAAAAATGCTATTGTTATAAAAGGTACTATGAACACAATGGTCAGCTCTCTTGGGGAAAAACTTATTACCTCACAGTTTAGTTCATTTTTTACCTCCTTCAGGGGGCTTCAAGGGTTCTCTTTGGGTTTAGGAAATACAGCCTAAAGTTTCCAAACTAAAATTGTTTGAGGAGTCTTTATAGACAAATCCTTCTGGGTCTAATCAGAGAAGCCAGGGATAAAGCAGAGGGCCCACAAATGTGCCACCAAATTACGGTGCAAAACACACTTTTGAAGAAGCCCAATTTAGCTGAGAAGGCCCAATTTACCACTGGCCCTTTGGAAATTAATGTCTTACCTCAGACGCTTCCTGTCCCTTGACCGAGATCTTCTTTTATCCCTGCTACGAGATCTCTCTCTCCTTCTATCTCTGTCTCTACTTCTAGACCGTCTGTCATCTCCACGTTTACTTCTTTTGTCGGAGGGCGAGCGACTTCTAGATCGACTTCCAGAGCGTCCCCGTGATGCTGATCGCTTCCGGTAGTGGCTAGCAGAGTATAAAGTCAAAGATGAAGTTCAGCAAATACAGTTCACTTCTAATACAGTTCATTTACTATACTTTTTCCAAAAAGAATTCAGCAGACAAATTAAACACTGAAAGAAGCTTTTATACACTTTTTTGAACTTAGGAGGAAAAGAAAGAAACCCTTCTGCTACAGCACACCTATAGGCAGAAAATACATTTATATTGAATATAAACGTGACATCTATTACAGGGACTTGAAGAAGATGAAGGAACCATGTAGATATATGAGGAACTTTCTAGGCAAAAACAACAAAGCCAGGTACTGTGGCTCACATCTGTAATCCTAGCACTCTGGGAGGCCAAGGCAGGAGGATATCTTGAGGCCAGGAGTTCAAGACCAGCCTGAGTAAGACTGAGACCCGTCTCTACTAAAAATAGAAAAAAATTAGCCAGACAACTAGAAATAGGAAAAAAAAATTAGCCGGTTGTGGTGGTGCACGCCTGTAATCCCAGCTACTCGGGAGGCTGAGGCAGGAGGATTGCTTGAGCCCAGGAGTTTGAGGTTGCTGTGAGCTAGGCTGACCCCACAGCACTCTAGCCCACGCAACAGAGCAAGACTCTGTCCCTCCTCCCCCCCAAAAAATTAGTAAAGAAAAAAAAATTAGCCAGGCGTGATGGCATGTACCTGTAGTGCCAGCTACTTGGGAGGCTGAAGCAGGTAAGATCCTTGAGCCCAGGAGTTTCAGGCTGCAGTGAGCTACGCACTGCACTGCACTCCAGCCTAGGTGACAGAGACCCTGTCTCTTTAAAAAAAAAAAAAAAAAAAGGACAACAATCGCAAAGTCCCTGAGGAGGAAGCTTGACTGTTGCATTCAAGGAACAGCAAGGATTCCAGCTGTGGCTAGGGTTTCAAGAATGAGAGACACAGAGTGCCATGAGATGAGGTCAGAGAAACAGCAGGGCAATAAGGACCTCCTTATTGGCCATTATATAAGGACTTTGTCTTTTACTCTAAGATGAAAAGATACAATTAAGAAGATTTTAAGCAGAGGAGTGACATGATCTCACTAATGCTTTTAAAATATCACCCTAGCCACTGAGTGAAGAACAAACAAAACAAAGGGAGGCAAGGGCAAAAGGATAGAAAACTGATAGGATGCTATACAGCAATATAGATAAGAAACAGTGATGGCTTAGATCAGAATGGCAGGTGTAGAGATGTTAAGTGTCAAAATCCAGATATTTTGAAGCTAGCACTGATGAAATTTAGTAAATTCAGCTCAAAGAAGTCACTCCAAGATATCTGACTGGAGCAAGTAGAAAAATGTTACACTGGCTGTAGTGTGAGGGATCTAACAGTTAGGAAAGCAACAGAGCAAAGAATCAATCTGAAACAGGTATAGTAATAATCTGGGCAATAAATGATTAAGGCCTCAATTAAGACAAGGAGAGCAAGAATGGGGAAAGAGTGTAGAATCTAACTGGAGGTGGGGGGTAAAAGAAAAGAATGAGGCCAGGCGGTGGTGGCTCATGCCCGTAATCCTAGCACTTTGGGAGGCCAAGGCAATAGGATCGCTTGAGCCCAAGAGTTTGAGGCTGTAGTGAATTATGATGACACCACTGCACTCCAGCCCAGGAAACAGAGTGAGACCCTGTCTCAAAAAGGGGAAAAAAAAAAAAAAAAAAAAACTCA
>NW_012149208.1:938592-940670 GCF_000956105.1 Propithecus coquereli
AATGTTCTTGCATCTCAAGGAATTGTGTACATTTTACTTACAAAGGCAAAGCTCTCCCATCCTGAAAAGCAATTCACCAATGCATACCATGAGTTAAAAAGTTATTTGTCAACCAATGTCAGAAATCCTAACAAAATAATTTCAAAGGGAAAAAACAGAATTCTTGCAAAGATGTCTACAAAATTTACTTCTGACCATTAATAGGATATATTAAATAAGGGTACAATGCATTGAATGTTAAAACTGACAGAATCAAGTATTTTCGATTTGAGTTACAGGCTTCATAACCTACTAAAATAAAATTCTGCCAGCCAAATCCAGTAATTATGTATGAATTAAAAGGCAAAAAAAAAGGAATGCACAGAGAAGAGAGCCAGTTCCCAACCTGCATGGCAGATACAGTCCAGTAAAAACATTACCTGTTCTCAGCTTTCTTGCTCTTATTGCCAGGACTGGAGGATCGGGACCGCCGGCCCCGGCTTCTACTCCTTGAGCGTCTCCTGTCTCTACTGCGAGATCGTCTTCGCTCTCGGCTTCTGTCTCTCTCTCTACTTCTGGAGCGCCTGAAAGAGGGACACTTCCCATTTATTCTACAAATAGAGCTACTATTTCAGATCACCATCCTGTTCCATGTTGACAGAGTCTTAATTATTACCACTATTAAAGGCAGAGGCCTGAATGAACTACAAAATCAGCTAAATAAAAGACACACATAGCCAATTCTTACAAATGCTCAATGAAAAACTGTCAATACTAATTTCACAGTGACGTTTGTGGAAAAAACATAACAAATCTATAATAGCTATTTAAAATCTAGCTCAAGGAGAAAATCTAGCTGTCAGACAGCCTAAAACCTAAGGATGGGCAGAACAGGACTGTGAAAATATCACTGATCTGAAGAGTAGGAGGCAAGAATGTCTACCCTGGTACTGCTAGTAACTAGTGACATGACACAGGTCAGAGCTCCAACTCTGGGTCTCAGTTTCCTCATCTATAAAATATGGAGATTTCACTAGATAATCTCAAAATCTTTCTTGCTCTAAAATATTGTGATTCTACTTTCACACCAAAAAGTCAAAGACCATGGGGCATAATGATGCATTCCTGTAGTCCCAGCTACTTGGTAGGCTGACCGGGGAGGATCACTGGAGCTCAGGAGTTCAAATTCAGCCTAGACAACATAGCAAGATCCCATGTCTTTAAAGAAGAAAAGAAAAGAAAAGGCAAAAATCTTTTTAAAAGTCAAAGACCAAATTTTTCTTTTCTTTTTTTTTTTTTTTGAGACAGTCTTGCTATCTGCCAGGGTAGAGTGCAGCAGCATCATGGTAGCTCACAGCAACCTCAAACCCTGGGCTCAAGTCATCCTCCTGCCTCAGCCTCCCGAGTAGCTGGGACTACAGGCATGTACCAAGACGCCCAGCTAATTTTTCTATTTTTAGTAGAGACAGGGTGTCATTCTTGCTCAGACTGGTCTCAAACTCCTGAACTCAAGCAGTCCTCCCACCTCGGCCTCCCAGAGTGCTAGGATTACAGGTATGAGCCACTGTGCCCAACCTCAAAGACCAAATGGTAAAATGGCCAATTTCACTCAACAAGTACTTGACTAAATTGTGCAAAATTACTCCTGGGACCACATAATATGAAATTGAATCAGTGAGCACTATCCACATTGTCATGGGTGAATTATTTTCCCTGAATACTATGTAATACCATTGCACTCTCCTTCCAACGGCTGAAAAAACTACAGTCAAATTCTTTCTGTGATCTGTTCATAGCGCCAGTTACAGTTCAACCTTGTCTTCCTTTCCCATTTTAAAGAGAAACTGTGTTAGTTTGTTTTTTTTTTCATGTGGGGAAGAGTATTTTTATTTACAGACTGTTTTTCACCTCCAGAAATCCAGAAAACGCGATGGCTGCTTGACTGGTGCCAAGGAATATGTAATCAGGTAAAAATTAGGGTATGCTTTAGTTTAAATGTAAGGCAGTTCATTAAAATAGTTTAAAACAGTGAGGAGGGCGTAGAGAAGGCTCTGCCCCCTATTTCCTTCTCCTGTCTGATTTAAAAGGTACTATGAGGC
>NW_012149208.1:940720-942233 GCF_000956105.1 Propithecus coquereli
TTAATGTTAATGTAATCAAATTAACCAGTCCTTTTGTCCCCTTTATATTTAGTCTTTTTTGAGTAGTTTAGAAATCCTTCCAGATTTGATGAAGATACTCAGAGGTGAGGAAGATATTCTCCAGTATAAACTTCTAAAAGATTTATATTAATAGTTTTGCCATCTAATTTGGTCTTTAATCTGCCTGGAATTACTTTTTGTGCATAGAATGAGGTAGATGGTCTTATTAATATTTCATTATAGGATAGCAAATATCCCTTGAATCGTTTATTTAAAAAACTTTTCCCCACTCATTGCAGTGTAACCTCTTTCAATTATCAAATGACTGGATCTGTTTTTGGGCTCTTTATAAGGTTCACTGATCTATCTGTCCCTACACAAACACCACACTGTCTAAATTTCTGTAACTTACGAAGTCTTGATAGACTTGTTAGAGTAAGGTCCTCCAACCTTGTTCTTCAAGAGTATTTATATTCCTTTACATTTCTAATTTTATGATCAGTTTATAAAATATAGCCTTCTTACCTAATTGATCCTGCCAGTAAAAAAAAAAAAAACAAAAAACCCTTTCTTTTACACCTGCTAAGAATTTTTAAACATGAATCTATGCTGAATTTAATAAAATGTTTTTCCTCAGTCTATTCAGATAATCCTATGTCTTATCTCCTTGAATCTTTAGAGTATTACACTGATTTTCTAATGTTAAGCCAACCTTTCAGTCCTGGAATAAACCCAACTTGTTCATGACATATAATCTTTTTTATATATTATTGTATTTGGTATGCTAATTTTTTTGGCCATTTGGATTTTCCATTTTCTCAAATACATATTCAAATCTTTTGGGAGTGCAGTGGCGTAATCACAGCTGTCTGAAGCCTCCAACTCCTGGGCTTAAGTGCCTGTAGTCCCAGCTACTCACGAGGCTGAGGCAGGAGAACCAGCTGATCCCAGGAGTTTGAGACTACAGTAAGCTATGATTGTACCACTGCGCTCCAGCCTGGGTGACAACGCTAGACATTGTCTCTTAAAAAGAAAAAAGAAAAGAAAAGAAAAAAAAAATACATGACTCCATTCATGTAAAATTAAAAACAAAACAAAAAAATCTACTTTTTTCCAGATGCAAACACTAGTAAGTGGAATGCAAGGAAATTACTGGCACAAAAGTCAGCAGTGGTTTTATCTAGGATGTAGAGTTGGGTGAGTGAAAAGAAATGGATGGCTTCTAGGGTACTGACAGTGTTTTATTTCTTGACCTTGGTGGTGGGTATATGGATGTTTGCTTTATAATTATTTAATAAACTGCACGCTTAAATTTCACTTTTCCAAATTTATATTTGTTTTTTTTTTTGAGACAGAGTCTTACTCTGTTGCCCAGGATAGAGTGCTGTGGCATCATCCTAGCTCACAGCAACCTCAAACTCGTGGGCTCAAGCGATCCTCCTGCCTCAGCCTCCCGAGTAGCTGGGACTACAGGCATGCACCACCATGCCCGGCTAATTTTTTCTATGTATTT
>NW_012149208.1:957678-958747 GCF_000956105.1 Propithecus coquereli
AGCGGGATGCGGTGCCCGACCACCGACGCCCTGGAGGGCAGCTCCCGCTCCGGGGGCTCCGACCGGCTGAGGGCAGTGCAAGGGAAGCCCGTGCCGGTCGCTGGCCCAAGCACAGCCATTTTCTCAGCTGAGGTCCCCCAGCCACTCCCGTGGCCGCGGAGCAGCGCTGCCCACACGTGGGGCCGCACCAGGCCTGTCCCCGCGGCCACCTCAACTCCCGCCTCTTCTCACGACCCCAAGAAGCCGCTCGCCCGCCCGGCGCACTGCCTCACCGTGACTCTCGGCCCATGCTTCTGGCGGCGCGAAAGCCGACGCCCTAAGGGACGACTCGCAAGCGAACGGGACAAAGAAGAAGGCTGCGCTGCCCTCGACGGGCCAGTCAGAAATCCGCTCTAAGAGGTGGCGGCAGCTACACCAGACGCTGCCATTCCAGCGCGGCCAACGAAAGAAAACAGGACGTGTTGGCGCCGGCGGCAGAAAGAAGAAGAAAGCCGACCGGAAGTCGCTGGCTCTCCACAGCGTCGCCTGTCGGCTGGAGGGCGCACAGCGCCGGCCGCGCCGTAAACGCGATGCCCCCGTGGGGCCCCCGGCCCCTGGTTGGTGGGGTTGAGGGCGGCGCCTCGGCCTCGCGGGCCCTGGGCGGGTCTTCGCTGTGACGGGCACCGACGCGTCTCCGGCTCCCGCTGCTATCCCGGGCCCTGTCCTGATCCTGGAGTGCTCAGTCTAGTGGGGAAATAGACGTGCCTTAACTTGCGCGAAACAATGCGACAGTCTTCTCCATACACTCTCGTTATTTGTGCGTGTTGTCGTGTGCCAGGCCCGTGCTAGATTCTGGGGGGAGCTCACCGTCTAGCGGGGAAATAGACGTGAATGAAAATACAAGCAGATGTAACACGGCAAGGAGAGGCCACCAATGGAGAAGGGTCAGAAAAAGAGTTCCCGGAGGGGCCGGGCGCCGTGCCGAGGCGGGCGGATCATTTGAGCTCAGGAGTTCGAAACCAGCCTGAGCAAGAGCGAGACCCCGTCTCTACTAAAAATAGAAAGAAATTAATCGGACAACTAAAAATAT
>NW_012149208.1:960467-965651 GCF_000956105.1 Propithecus coquereli
TATCTAAAATACAAAACAATAAAATAAGTTTAAACAAAATAATCCTTCCAGATTGACCAGCACAATTAAAACATTAGTAAACCATAAATGTTAAATTGATGGTTTTTTTTTTTTTTTTTTTTTTCTTTTTCATGATTCAGTTCTAACTTCCTCCACCTGACTGGCTGATCGGTGAGAGTTTATGGGAGTCATGTATGCCAGTCTGTTATCAGCTTTTGACAATGGTGCACTGTGTTTCTGTTTGAAGTGGAATTTGTGAATAGTTGCACGGCTCGACAGTATTTTTTAATTCTGTCTGCTTAACAGCCCATCATGTCAAAGACCAGGAGAATGCTGAAGGAAGAAAACAGATTTTTTAATGAGGATTGGAATTGCACTGTTATCTTGTTTCTGCTAAAGATAATATGATTTGCTTGCTTTGTGATACTGCAATATCGGCATTAAAGAAAATCAATGCTCACCAGCATTATTAACACTTATAAGAACCACAAATATTTTAAATTAGAGGGAGAGATGCGAAAGGTTGTATGGCAGAAATTAAAAGATGAAAAGCAAAGACAATTCTTTCAAGCAGCAGTAAGACCTAGAAATAATGCCACCAAAGCAACTTATAAAGTAGCTGATACACTCAGGAACAAAGGGAAGCCATTCAATGATGTAGAAATTGTGAAAGAATGCATTGTCAAAGTTGTAGGATGCTTATACCAACATTTCAAAGTACAAAAAAGTGGCCTCTTTCATAACTGATCAGCAGCATGAATCAGCCTTCAACTTAACAGAACTTCATGTAATATTTCAAAAGGAAAATATATATTATTGAATTGCTTTGGATGAATCAACTGATACTCCTGACTTGGGCACAGGTTTTATACTTCATTTGGGTGATAACAGAAGATTTTCTTTGCTACAAAGAGCTACTGTCTTTGGGCACTCTTGCAAACCGAACATAGGGAATAGATATCAACAACTTTCAAGATAAATGTCGTAAAGTTGGACTGAATTTGGTAAATTTAGTGAGTGTATCTACAGGTGGTGCACCTGCCATGACAGGAAAACATGAAGGGTTTATTGCACAGATAAAAAAAAATTAATAGATCCAGATGCTTTCATTTCTTTTCATTGTACTTGCATCAGCAAAATCTGCTAAAGCTATTTTAAGTGACACTTTGCAACAAGTTGTTAAGTATTATTAACTATATTTGAGCAAATACAACACGGCATCATTAATTAAGTAACATGCTAAAGTTGAAAGATGAAATATTCAGTGTGGATTTGCCATATCATTCTAAAGTGGGTTGGCTATCGCAGGGACAGGTGTTAGCCAAAATTTTATCTCTGCGAGAACAGATAGTTAAATTTTATGAAGAACAGAATCAGCAATGTGAATTATTGAAAGAATATTTCTATAGAAATGTAATATTTCTGTGTGATATCATGTCAAATCAAAACAACTTGAATATTTCTTTGCAAGGTAAAACAATCTATATATAGTATGTGGCAAAAAATCCAAGCATTTCACAAAAAGCTTTTTTCAAAGCACTTCTTCAAAAAGAAATTTCAGATGAACATTTTCCCATTAGCAAAAGCCACTGATGAGCAAGATGATATATGTGAATTGTTTGAAGAATACACAGCTGTTATAGAACTATTAATTGGAGAATACAGTGAAAGGTTCACTGACTTTGAGAATCCTGACATCACACTCAAACTAGCATTTCGGCCTCACCTAGTTGGTATCACCAAGGCACCTAAAGAACTACAGATGGAATTGATTGAGCTCTCAGTAGATGACATCTTAAAGCCATTGTTTGATACTAAGAAAGAGCCAATTGAAATGTGGAAAAATGCAGAATACCCATGACTTTGGCAACATGCCCATAAAATGCTTTCTTGCTTTTCAACCACTTACAGCTACAAATCTATATTCTTCCACCTAACCCAAATCAAGATGCCCTTAAGGTCAAAAATGACTGATACCCATCTAGAGTAGTGGTCCCCAACCTTTTTGGCACTAGGGACTTGTTTCATGGAAGACAATTTTTCCACAGATGGGGGGCTGCATGGGGTGTTTGGGGATGATTCAAATGCAAATGTATTTACTATGCACTTTATTTCTATTGTTATTACATTGTAATATATAATGAAATAATCGTACCCACTCACCATAACGCAGACTCTAAAGCCACTGCTGATATGACAGGAGGCAGAGCTCAGGCAGTGATGGGAGCAATGGAGAGTGGCTGTAAATACAGATGAAGCTAACTCACCCACCACTCACCCATCAACCACTCACCTTTTGCTGTTCGCCCTGGTTCCTAACAGGCCACAGACCACTACCGGTCTGGTCTGTGGTCCAGGGGTTGGGGACCACAAATTTAGAGGATCAACTAAAACTGCAGACCTCCACACTGCAAATACTCAAATGCTTTCCAACAAAAAGCAGACACAACAAAGTCATTAAAAGGTTAACTTTAAAATTAACAAGTAGTTTTCATTTTTTGAAATTTTTAAGAACATGGTAGATTTTTATGAAATAATGTACATTTTTAAGTATACCTAATTGAAGCTTCTTGAATGTGGCCTCATTTAATTACAGCCAAATTAATGTGGCCTTCCAACATGAACAGGTTCCCCACCCCTGGATATATGTATCTGGAGTTAAAGGGAGAAATAGCAGTGGGAGAGATATAGGTCATCAGCATTTTATGGAATGTGTAATTCATGGTATTTAAAGCCATGGAACTGGATGAGGCCATGCAGAAGTGAATGGAAATAAGGATCTTTAACTTTTAAAACGAACACAACTTGAATATTGCTTAGAATCACAGAATTTATGTGGCAGCTGGAACAGATATTTTAAATCACACTCAAACTTTTTTGAGACAGAGTCTCGCTCTGTTGTCTGGGCTAGAGTGCCATGGCATCAGCCTAGCTCACAGCAACCTCAAATTCCTGTGCTAAAGGGATCCTCCTGCCTTAGCCTCCTGAGTAGCTGGGACTAAGCACTGCCACCATGCCCAGTGAATTTTTTCTATTTTAAGTTACCTGGCTGATTTTTTTTTTTTTAGTAGAGATGGGGTCTGGTTCTTACTCAGGCTGGTCTCGAACTCCTGACCTCAAGTGATCCTTCCACCTCAGCCTCCCAGAGTTCTAAGATTACAAGCGTGAGCCACGGTGCCTGGCCTGAACTTCTTGATAATAAGAAAACTGAAGCTCAGGAAATATATTTTAGGTCTAGATCACTAATCTTGTTGGAATCTAAACTGGAACTAGAACCCACACAACACTCTTCAAGACACTTGACTATTTATAACTTCCCTTTAAGAGAACACATTAACATGATGATTCTAACTGCCTTATATATTTTATGTCCGCAGTCTATTTATGGTTAAGTTCACATCATTTCTGTGTCCTGGAGGAATGTTTTATCTATTAGCACAGGTGAAGAAGTGATTATACTCCACTGTGTCTCCAATGTATCACATTCAGCAAACTGCCCTGGCTTCCAAAGCAGCAGATTTTGATTCTAATTAACCCAGTTCTGAGTATCTCATAACCCCCTTGCTATTTTTAGTACCAACTGTGATGCACACATATCTGTTTATACAACTGATCAGAAAAAAACTACTAGGTAACACAGTCAAAGATGTCACCTCTAAACAACCATCGTTGTCAGTCGTTTTAATCCACACACGTTTCAAAACTCAGAAATTTCTGATTTTTAATTATTCCAAACACTAAGAAACTTCCATTCCCATTTGATATTAAATTATTGAACACATTTATTAAGCAAATGAACAGGAGGATGCCAATCAGCGAAGAGAAAAAGGGGCACCAACAGACACAGATATCATATGGCTCTTCTTGAAATATAAATTTGGTAATAATCTACAATTACTAAAACTTTGCATGTGTCACCTAATTTTTTTTTTAAACAAAATTATGGCTGGGCACAGTGGCTCACTCCTGTAATCCTAGCACTTTGGGAGGCCAAGGCAGGAGGATCACTGAGGCTAGGAATTCAAGATAAACCTGAGCAACATAGTGAGACTCCATCTCTACAAAAAATAGAAAGATTAGCCACGCATGGTGGTGTGCACCTGTAGTCCCAGCTACTTGGAAAGCTGAGGCAGGAAGATCACTTGAGCCTGGGAACTGGAGGTTGCAGTGAGCTATGATGACACCACTGCACGACAGCCTGGGTGACAGAATGACTGAAGACCATTAATGTCTTCCGAGGGATTAAAGTGGTAAGTGACAACTTTAAGGATGCTTCACAGTCCTATATATACTAGATTCATTATAGAATCAGGAAAAATGTGTGCTTATTATCTTACCCCAAATCAGAAGAGACTTTATTATACTTACTCTCCAGTACTCTGATTCAAAATAAAAATAAAAAAATCAAGACTTAGTAATAAAAAAAGTTTATGTTTTTAATATCATGTGGATTAACCAAATAGACCATAAAAAATCTGTAAGGAAATTTAACACCAAGCAATATACCACTTAAATTTTATACTCTTTGAAGACAAACCTTCCAAATATGATACTGTTATCAAATTAGTTAAAAGGATATTTATGCTATTGGGTTATATGCCTCCACTCTTTACAGCCCATTTTTAATCTAATCATTTTGTTCTAGTTCCGTTGAAAAAACATGCTTCTGAAAACTGAAAGCACAAACTGAAAATTTCTAATTCTGAGTTTGGTATACAGGAAATAAAAATTTTATAAATACCTTCTAATTTCACATGTATGAATCGTAATCATTTCTTCCATTAAATATTTTTGCTGGAGTAAAAATTAAGATACTAATTCAACATGAAAAGTTACAATGTGCAGACTTAACATTAGACAATTCAGTTTCTTTCATTTTATTTTTAAGATGACTTCGTTTCTCAGGACAGAATGACACAAATATAAGCAACAGTCCTTTGGGCTGGCGGAGACCATGTTTATCTGCCCCCTAAAGCACTAGCTTAGCCCCCAAAAGAATTACAAATTTAAGAAGTTAGGGGAAAAGTATAGAATAAGGATTCTAATTAAACAAGAAAAATCAAAATTAATGACATCGGTACTCTATTCTTCATATCGGTACTAATACAAACGTAACCCTTTCAAATCAGGGAACCTGCCATTCCATTCCTAATAAAGTGGTTTTACAAGCCCTATAAAGAAAAA
>NW_012149208.1:969006-980184 GCF_000956105.1 Propithecus coquereli
TCAAAATTACATTGTTTTTAAACAGAGCAACGCCCAAGAAGTCTTGAGCAAGTGGACTCCTAAAATTACATTTTTCCTTTACTATTTTACTTTCTGTATTTGACATATTTTACCCTTCAGAACTATGTTTCAAATCCATTAAAACCACGCAGTTCTGTCAGCCCATTAAATATGACTAAGCAAACAGCCAAGCAGCTATTTTTTAGCCAAAAACTCCCACAAAACTCAATCACACAAAGGTTATTTTCTGTGTCAGACAAACCAAGCCCCATGAAACTGTGTGTGCATCTGCAGTCAAGCAGACCAGGTAAACATTGACTCTCATCACCATTACGTTCTGTAATACTGGCCAAATATTTCTTATAAGTATCAGGCCCTCAACATTAAAGACAAAGTGCACTGCTATCAAATGTTTCGTAAGGAGCACAGCAAGATAATCGAACTCGTTTTTTAAATTAATTTTCTTCATTACAAACAAAATGAATTACTGAATTTACTGTGGATCACAACAGGCTATGGGGGACGTGTGGGTGGGTAGGAAAGAAAAGAAAAAGAAAAAAATGAATTTACTATGTACTTAAATTGAATACTTTTCTTAGACAAGTACTATTCAACCTCTGTTGTGAAGGATCCCAATCCACTGTGGACCAACACTTTTGTAAAATATAATGGAAAGGGTATGGCAATGTCAAATCGCTATAAACGTTTCTAACTACTCACTTTTTGAACTTAATGCATCACAAACAGAAACAAATATTTTGAAGATCAGCACTGGTGGGCAAAACACATTTTGAGTAGCGTTGATTCAGATAAGTAGGACTAATATTTTTAAGTTCTTAAAATTAGCTAGTCATCAATCATTCCAAATATATCACCATAATTTACAACACATTTTAATTTACCTTAGGAAAATACTTGTATAGTCCCATGTACGCAAGTTGTAAAGTAAGAAATGGAGCAAATATGGACTGTGAAGACAGAAGACAAAATTAAATACATCTAACATAATCATTCAAATCGCAATAAATCAAACTAACAGCAGCTATAAAATTCCAAGCAAAAAAAACTATAACAAAATATTTAATGTTAGCGGTTAAAAGGTAATCTTGTTTCTGCAAAAGGGTGAAGAAAATAAAGAGATCTGATTTCCTAAACATAAGACATGTTTCTCACGTTATGCCATTCTTTCAGTGTCCCAAAAAATGTCTCTCAGAAAAACTTATTTTTTGGCCAGGTATGGTCGGTGGCTCACACCTGTAACCCTAGCACTCTGGGAGGCCAAGGTGGGAGTATTGCTTGAGATCAGCCTGAGCAAGAGTGAGATCCTGTCTCTACTAAAAATAGAAAAATTAGCTGGGCATCATGGCACACACCTGTAGTCCTAGCTACTTGGGAGGCTGAGGTAGGAGGATTACATGAGCCCAGGAGTTTTGAGGTTGCAGTGAGCTATGCTGACACCCATTGCACTCTACTAGGGGCAACAGAGCAAGGCTCTGTCTCAAAACAAATAAAAAAAACAACTTATCTTTTAATTATTTAAAGTATGAAATGGTGACAGATGTATAACACATCATGCAGTAAAATCTCCCTCTCCTAGAGGAAATTAAATGGCATCCTGCGAGCACACATAAAAGGCCCAGCACTCAGAATAGACACCATTCATCCTTAGACTTTGGGGCAAGGAGTTAACTCACACAGCTACAATTTATGGTCCTCAAATGAGCTACTCTTACTAGACGTAAAATGGCTTGGTGATCTAGCCTCTCAAACAAAATAGAAAAGATCAAAATAACAATTTACATAGTTATTTTTAAAATTAAAAATATTATGATGGGCGTGAAAGAGCAAACATCACTAGATGGCAGTAATGAGAAATAAACAGTTGAAAATCTGACAGCAAAGAAAATTAGAAAACAAAAACAAAACACCTCACATAAAAAGAGGCACTAAAATAGGACATAACTTTAAAAGCATGAAAGCACAGAGCCCTTTAGATAAGAAACAAAAAGAGCTATACAGCTCCCTAATGCGAAAGCATCATTGATCTTTGCTATGATGACAATTTATCATCAGGGGAAAAAAATCAAATCTCTTCAACATTCTGTTTACAAAAATATTTGCATAAAAATACATCCTAAAAAACTGTTTTGCTTAATGATATAAACCTTATTTGGAAAACTTATATATGTGCCTGGTATGTGGTAGGTATTCTTAAAATGTCTACTGAATGTAAATACCTCAAAGAGCAAGATGCTAACTATGAGCTATGCTTTTCTGCATTCTTCCACATACTGTAAAACAAAAGGACCACATCATGGTACAACAAAAATGGACTGTCATCATGATACTACCACAACATTGTAAAATGCTGAAATGCCTTCTGAACCATAGGAAAATTACCTCATATGCAGCACCACAGGAACCAAATTTTAACGTTTCAAATTATTTAAAAATTGGTAATTAATATATAGTACATGTAGGCACTTAACCCTTTGGTTCTGGAATGAAATTGGCTGGGTTTAATCTGAGGTGTCTGTGTGACCTTGGGAAAACGATGGAACCTCTGAGTCTTTATTCCCTCATAGATTCCAATGATACCTAGTTCATGAGGAAGAGGATTAAATGCAGTAATATATGCAAAACATTTAAAATAGTACCTGGCATGTAGAAAGAGATTACTACAGTCATCCTGTGGTATCTAAGGAAGATTGGTTCCAGGAACTCCTTCAGACACCAAAAGCCACAGACACTCAAGTCCCTTATTTAAAATGGTGTAGTATCTGCATATTATCTACACACTTCCGCCCATATACTTTAAATCACTTCTAGATTACTTGACACCTAATACAATGTAAATGCTGTATAGTTTTTATACTAGATTTTTTTATTTGTATTTTCTGTTACATTTTTAATTTTTTTCCCCAAATACTTTTGATCCGCAGTTGGTTGAATCCACGGAAGTGGAACCAACCTTACAAAACATATAGATATGAAGAGCCAAATGTAATTATCAGCATTAGGCTCTATATTTAATCAGAACACCTCATTCTGTAACTAAGACGGATGGCAGAGTTTATAACACATCTCCAAACAACCATGTGGATCTAGTAGATATTGATATTGGCAATGATTCTATGGATTAGAAGCACTCATTATTATAACCAATTTCCATTTTCCATTAAGTTAATTAACAGTTTACAGCTCTTTTCTTACCAAGTATTTGCAAACAAAAGCTCTGACTCCAAGAGCAAGAAGTGCACATCCCACCAATCTAAATATTCGAAAAGAATCAAATTCTTCTGTTGTACTTCCATCTTCTTGATTGGGTTTCTCACTAATCAGCTGTTTCCTTAGCTTCATTGCTTCTTCAAATCTGGAAAGGTACTGTTCCAGGCCATGGCGAGAACCCCTCTGGCCGGTGTCTGCTGTCAGGTCCCCTCTGTTCCGCTGCCGGAGCTCAAGGTTGACATCATTATTGCACTCGGGTGGTTTAACGAAAGAGTCCAGTTTGTCTCCCACTTGGGTCCCCTTTACCTCAGCCACAGCACCCTGCTGGTCAGTCGTTCCTGTACTGACTGAATCACCCAGCACTACTCGCTTTGAAACTGAAGGAACGCTGAGGGAGTTCAGTTTATCACTGTCCTGCTGCTTTGATTTTGTTTGACTTTCTTCTTCTGAGAAAAAAAATTTAAAAGCCTTATGTACTATATACTGGTAAACATCTTACAAGCTAATATTTAAAAATGTGCTGCTGCAGCCAGAACACAGTCTCTGAAATGAAATAAATACTGATTGCTTCTTCGTAAAACAAAAATTAGTTCCTTCCTCTACATCCTCAAAATATATCACCCAAAAAGTATTCCTGCAGAGGAAATAACCCAAACTTCATGGTAGGAGATAAGACTAGTAAACAAACTGGGAAAGATATTCAGGGATGAAGCAAGCTGTAAAGACCAAATTTTCATGGATAATATATCCCAGAAATATGACTGCATTGCCTGCTCTAGCTTATTTGGTTAAAAACATAAAATTATTAAAACTTTTATAACTCTGTACTTTAAAATCTGATTTCTGAATCCAGAGACCTGTGAGCACAGGGTGTGGCACATCCTACAGCTACTGTTTATGTGGCAGGGCAGCCATTAGTAGGTACTTCAGCAGTTCTAGGATGCTGCTCTGGTTTTTGAAAAGAAAAACAAAAGAAAAACTTTAAAGACATAAAATTTTCAAACCAAAAGAACAAAATATAGAAAGTACCTCAAGAAACATAATAAATGGGAAAGAATAAATACCCTGATAGAAAAACGTTCCTTCTAATTTTTGTTCTAGAAGAATTTGAAATGGTGCTCTTACATCTCGTTTGGACTGTCCAGAAGTTCAGAGGTATGTATCTAAAGCCTCACAAAACAAGTCACAAAGATCTAAAGAGCTTGCGACCAATGACTAGAGGTCAATTATTAAAGGAAACAGTGGAATACTAAGGCCATACTAAGCGTTCAATTATATTCACATGAAAAAAAATTTTTTAAGCGTCTCACTGGACATGTCTTTGGGGAGAAATCAGAAACTCTCCTGCAGGCTTGAATGCAGCTCTAAACATCAATCCCATCAACCCGGGCTAATGAAGAGAAGAAACCTCAGCTACGCATGTCGCACTTGTTGGGTCGACACAGAACGCTCACTCCTACTTTTCCCACCTCTTCTAGAAAGCCCACAGGTGACAGAGCTGGGGGCACTGAACACAGACCGTGAGATAGGACCCCAAGAGTCTGATCCACGTAGGACGGACTAGGTGGTAGTTCGGTAAAGACAAGCTGACTGGGACGGAGAATTACACAGGAAAAGGCAAAAGACGGCAGACGCTAGGGAAGGCGCTGGAAGGAAAAGCACCCGGAATGTTAAGGCAGGAAAGCAACCCGCCCGAGGGGCGCAGTGGGCAAGGAAGTCTGGGGACAAAATGTGCGCCCTTCAAGGGAGGCGCGGGCGTGGGTAAGGCGGAAAGGGGCCCTCTCAAGGAACTGGCCAGGGGGTTTCAGGAGAGAGGGCTTTGCGGCCGCGGTGGGCACGATCTCGGGGCGAAGCCCCTGGAAAGCTGGGGGAGCGGCTGGAAACGTTCCGGGGTTAAGGAGCGAACGTGGGCCATCAGCTAAGGGGCGGGGACGGGGCGAGGTCAGAGAGCAGGGCTCGGTCAGGAAGGTCAACCGAGTGGGGGCGGGGGCAGAGAAGAGGGATCCGGAAGATTTAAAGGGGTGGACGGGAGACCGAGAGGCAAAGGAGACTCTCACCCGCGCCGCCCGCGGGCCTGTGAAAGCCCATGATCCGGTTGATGCGCTGTTCCGAGTTCATGAGGAGCTTTCTCCGCCGCAGTTCGGCCCGACGCTGGGAAGCCGACAGGCCTGAGCCTGCTGGGACCCCCGACCTGTCCCCACCGTCGGTAGCGACGGCCACCGACTCCATCCTCCCCTACAGAGTCTGGGAGTGGCGGTGGTGGCGGTGGTGGCTGCAGCTGTGGCGCGACCGACCTGAGGCAGGGCCGCAGGGCGCGCGTCCCCCTCCCGCCGTAGATCCGCCCCCGAGCGCGGTGCGGAGCCGGCGAGCTAAGCATGCGCGCGCCGCCCGGCGGGACCTAGCGAGGCTCTGGCCGCCATCTTGAGTGAGGGCAGCGCGAGACGCCCCGTTCTACCCCCCCCCGCCTGGCTGGCCCAAATTTCTCCCCTAAGCCACTGGGCGCCCTCTGCTGTTCACTCGGAGGTGAAGCAAGCCGGCACCGAGCCTGAGGGGTGGGAAAGGGAGGGCAGTGACGCGTAGGCCCGGCCAAGACTGGTGCCCGGAAGCAAAATGGCGGCTGCGGCGGCAGGCGCTTGTTCTCCGACCCGCGGCGTCGCTCATAGGACATAGAAATACAAAGCTTTGGGAGCGATGCTTAAGGGCACGTTAAACTGGGATTTCTGCTTCGTGGTATTCTTCATCTTGAATACTGCACTTCCCCCAAGTATATGGCTGGTTTGTTCCCAGGTTTTCCTCACCCTTTTGTCCAAATCAAACTTTCCTAGTGAAGCCTTTCGTGTCCATTTTATCAATATTGCCAACACTCCCCATTCCGTTTTTCCCCGTTAGTTTCCTCCTTAGCACTTGGAACCACCTTGCATGCTAAAGGTGCTGATTTTGTTTATCGTCTGTTTCTCACTAACTAGAATGTAAGCCCCAAGGAGGCAAGCACTGCGCTTTGTTCAGTGCTGCGGTTCCTAGAACACACTAGTGTGGCCACACTGCAGGGTCAGCTTGCCCCGGTAGGCACTGTAGGCCAAGTGGGAGGGCCCCGGGTAGTCCGGGGGGGCCCACGAAAAGGTTTTAATTTTTATCTCTTTTAAAATCAGAAGAAAGATAATAGTTACTATATAATAATGAATCCAATCTGAATTATAGTCGTCATGATAGCAAGACAGTCATAAAATATAATTTTAAGTTGTGTTTTTATGGAGGAAGGAGCCCAAGAAGGCAGAAGTGCCCAGGGCCCATGACAGTCACAATGTAGCCCCGGGATTAAGCGGGAGTGAATGAGTAAATGAATGAAGGAATTGAATCCATCAACCCTTGCGGTGAGGGCTCCTGGCCAGTTCACGCCTGAGGGTGCAGAGGAGGAAGCAGCCCACTGGGCCCCCCTGCAACAGTCTGCCGCACAGTGACCCTCAAAATCAGGAATCGGGTGAAACCCTACTTAGAAGATTTTTAAAAATACTATATTCATATTGAAAAAGAAGTGAAAACAAACAAAATCCTTGGTTTGGATTCAACAACATAAAGAGTTCAAGAAAGAGTATAAAGACTAAACTTTCACCCTTAACTGATAAAAGTTAAATCCAAGGGGCATGCCCTAGTCCATAATTTTAAAGCACTTAGAGGAGGTTCCCCTGCATGTGTGCACAGACTTAGATCTCTGAGGCTAGACTGTGCCTTAAAAAGATTCTCCACACAATTGAATATTACCACAAAAAAATAATTGTGAAATAGCAACAAATGTGTAGAACTTGATAAGACACGGACCTAATGAATCAAGACAGTACCAGAAAGGGCTTGAGGGGCCAGCTCCATGGGATGCTGAAGTGGGAGGATCGTTTGAGCCCGGGAGTTAGAGACCAGCCTGGAGCCTGGGCAACATAATCAGACCCCCATCTCGGAAAAAAAAAAGAAAAAAGGAGGACAGCTTTGTATGCAAGGTTCCCAGTAAATAGTATAATTACCCAGTCTCAAATTGAGTATTTTGTTGCTTTTTTTTTAAGGCTAATTTTTTACTTCCTCTGAGCCAGATATAGACACCTCACAATTTTGCTTGAATTTTGAAGGAATTCAGAACATACCACCTCAAAATATGCTGCTCTGGCATATTGACTTCGTTGAGTTAGCACTTGAAGAACAGCAGATACAAGGACACTCTGATCCTATTGCTTTTCTTAAAAATAGGACGTGAAATACCAATGTGACAGCTGTCTTCCCAATACTGGGAGAAAAGAAACATTCTCATCCAAGACAAGAAGCTGAGACCAAGAGAATTCTGTACAAAGACACTGTTAAAATAATTCTTTTTTTTAGCTTCCATATATATTTTAGTTACTTTTCCACAATTACCTCTCTTTGGTCAACATAGTATGAAAGCATTTGGGTTTTCCCACTTCTTTGGGTCTTCATTTCCTTATGAGAGTTCCCAGGGTCAGATGAAACTTATGTTAAATAAATGTATATGCTTTTCTCCTATTAATTTGTTTTATCCCAATTTAATTCTCAGATCCAGCCAGAGACTTTAGGAGGCTTGAGGTAGTTTTGCCTCCCCTACAATTTACATATAGGAGACTTTCAGTAGTATGTTATGGTAGCTCTTACAGGTGTCTTGGGGGAAAAAGACACGGTTACCAAAAGAGCCAAATGATTTTGTCCCAATCCACAATATCCACACATTCCTTCTTTCTTTCTCTTTCTTTTTTTTTCTTTTTTCTTTCCTTCCTTCCTCCCCTCCTCCCTTCCCTCCCTCCCTTCCTTCCTTCTTCTTTCTTTCTTTCTTTTCTTGCTTAACAGGATTGTGCTCTGATGCCCAGGCTGGAGTGCAGTGGCACGATCCTAGCTTACTGCAACCTCAAACTCCTGAACACAATCGCTCCTCCTGCCTCAGCCTCCTGAGCAGCAGGGACCGCAACTAATTTTTCTACTTTTTTGTAGAGAAGTGGTCTTGCCGCGTT
This sequence comes from Propithecus coquereli, assembly GCF_000956105.1. NCBI lineage: Eukaryota > Metazoa > Chordata > Mammalia > Primates > Indriidae > Propithecus > Propithecus coquereli. The sequence goes on from NW_012149208.1 coordinate 977,238, forward strand.
GCTCAGGCTGGTCTTGAACTCCTGGTCTCAAGTCGATCCTCCTGCCTGACATCCCAAAGTGCTAGGATTATAGGTGTGACCTGTGACACCTGGCCAGTATCCACACATTTATAGTAATTTTTAGTATGGCCGTAAGTAATGCAGAACAAAATATTCAAAACCACCTAAAATTAGATTTATTTCATGAGGTTCATTACCTGGCTATTAGCTGCGTCCAAATTGCCCCCTGAAAACCGTCTTTAGCGTTCAGTGCCCTCACGCTATCACCATCTTTCAGACTCTCCCTCTAGGTTCACCCCCGCTCCAGTACTACCTTTCTCCTCTCACTGCAAACTGTGAGAAACAGAAAATGTCAGGCTGTAGGTCATCTTATTATCCAAATAAAGTAGTGGCAATTTTGACATCTATATTCTATTTTGAGGTTGTTCAGTTACAGAAAGACTGAGAAAAGGCATTTTGTGTATGCCCAGCCTGCGCAAGTTCTCTACCGTACCTCGTTCTGCAGGGTAGCTTGGAGACGCTGGCCTCAGCCATATGCTTCCCCTCGCTTTGAAGCTTTATTTTCTCCTGTAAGCTGCTGGGGGTGGAGCAGAACTAGCCCTAGGGTTTACCACCCTTTCCTCCCCATTAGATTTATGTTAGGTTTATTTACAACTACACATTTATTCACAGATTAGATGTATTGATACACTGTGTCAGTTTGCATACACCCCTTAATGTATAATAGAGTTTGAATTGCTACGAATCTTTTTTTTAAGAGATGGGGTCTCACTATGTTGTTCATAGCCTTTTTCTTGTTGCTTAGTTTTATACAATCCTGGGATGAACAGTTTATTCTCAGGGCAATGTGAAAATAAACAACTTTTTAAAAATAAGGTGGGGTTTTGTTCTGTTGCCCATGCTGGACTTGAAAACCTGGCCTCAAGCAGTCCTCCTGCCTTAGCCTCCTGAATAGCGGGGTCTGCAGCCTCCCATCACTGTACCCAGCTGAATTGCTAAGAATCTTATTGTTCTATTTATTTATTTATTTTTTTTAAGGGTCTCATCCGGTCACCCAGGCTGGAGTACAGCGGCACAATCATAGCTCACTGCAACCTTGAACTCTCAAGCTGAAGTGATCCTCCTCCCTCAGCTTTCCAAGTAGCTGGGATTACAGGGACATGCCACTTGACGCCCCACTAATTTTTTTTATTTTTGTAGATATGGGGCCTCACTATGTTGCCCAGGCTAGTCTTGAATTCCTGGCCTCAGGCAATCCTTCCATCTTGCTCCCAAAGCGCTGGGATTAAAAACATGAGCCACTGCAACTGCCCGGATCTTATCCTTCCAAATGATAGCATAGTTTGATGTCACCATGGGGAACCATGACTGGGAGAAGTGCTAATTATGACAGATTAATCCTGCTAACAAATATAAAGAAATAATCCCTATTCATGAAGACAGAAACATGTAGTAAATTATAACACGCTGATGGTAAATTAGTATTGTCACAATATGTATTAGGAATTTTTAAAAATTGCCTTTTGATTTATTAGTCAATTAAGATTTACCATAAGTAAATTATTCCCAAGAAGGAAAATACTGTATAAAGATATTCAATGAATAACTGAAAACTTGGAATTAGCTCATATTTCCAATATTGGGAGAAAAAATAAGGACTTATTAAATAGCCAATAATGTCCTATTATGCAAACATTAACAATGATAAAGATAAAGCAATATGTATAATGATGTATAATGCAAAATTGAATCTTAAGTATGATTTAAGAGTATACACAATTTATATGCATATGAACAAAGACTGGAAGGGAATGGGGAATATACAAAAAGATTTCTTGTGACTGTGGATGGACTTTCTGGTTTCACTAATAAATTACGTTTGGAGTTGTTCATTCATCAGTTATTCTGAATACCTACTATACCAGCTAAGCTAGTTAAGAGTGTTAAATTTTCAAGTGGAAACAGATTCCCAGAACAATCCTCCCCTAATTCAGAATCTCACCAGTTATCCAAAATAGTAGTATATTCCCATAATCCCTAGGAGTCAGACCTTCAAATTTGCATTCATAAAGCAATTGTGAAGCCCTCTTTGGACTGTAACTAAGTGAACATTTGAAAAAAGAAATGTTAAGTTATAAGAAGAAATTCATATTTAGAGAGGTCCAGTCTCCTCTCATCTGTAATCAAGGTCTTAAGGAAACAGAACCGTAATTTAGGGTCCTGGTTATTTACCTAGAGAAACGTATAACCTCATAAATACACAAGTAACAACATGCCTCTCCTTTAAAAAATTCTCGTCTCCTTCCATAACAAAGTTGGCCAAATACAATTCCAGGATAAACAAAAGATGTTTTATTTGAGAGAGGCTAGAGAAGCCAGATGAAAGTTTCAGTTCTTTAGATAGATGTGTTGATGTATATGGCTCATTTAGTCAGCTAAGAGTGTCAAGATTTCATATTAATTGCTTATCTATCCCTGGTGAACATTTTTCTGGTGAAATTTTCAATTAATAGTTTATTAGTTTATTAATTGTCCTTCCTAGCACAGTTCAGTGGTATATGTGATGTGATTATTTGATAAATGATATACATACTTTTGATTCTTGTGTTAATTTCTATCTTCCTTATTATAGACTTTATAAGGGCTAGCCCATCCTCTTTTTTTTTAAAGACAGAGAAAGAGTCTTGCTATGTTGCCCAGGCTGGACTGGAACTCCTGGGCTCAAGTAATCCTCAGCCTCCTGCACAGCTGGGACTATAGGCACATGCCACCATGCCCCTCCCACCTGTTTTTTGAAATGTACCACTTTGCTCCAAGTCTAGCACTGAGCATACTAAATTTACTAGAATATTTTACAGAAATTTTTTTTCAGTGGAAGTGTCAAACTTTGGCATTTTCAATGAGTTTTTCATGTAATTTTTATTTGATCCTAGTATTTTTATAGGTA
>NW_012149208.1:982189-986039 GCF_000956105.1 Propithecus coquereli
TAAATACCAAGATTGCCCTTGTCTGTTACTTGAGTAGTTGTAGATCTGTAGAAAATTCAAGGATCTTTCATAATTTACAACTATGATAAAAAAATGGCATAGTGTAAATATTAGTTGCTTTACATCAAAAAGTAATACAAGATGATGCAGCAGGTAGTGCCCTACTGCCCCCCCAAATCAAACAAAAAGCACATTCAGCATTGCAGAAAATAACCGATATCCCCAAAAGGCTCATTCATTCTCTAATTATCTAGAGAACAAATATTGTGAATCCCAACTAAAGTTATGTTTTTTATGACCTGTTATAAGATCACTCTGGATTGCACATATTACACAGTATCTAAAATAATTTTTAAAGTACATTTTTAGAAGTAAATTTGTGAAATACACTAACAGAGCATATGTAATAACAAGAGTCATACCCACTGAGGGATGTGGTGAGGCACAAGGAAGATTATCCCTAAAAGCACGAATGTTTCCCTCTAGAAGATTCTTTACTACTATTAAGAAAGGACCTACAAATATCAACATTTAAAATCACATTAAGAAGAAAATTTTAGACATTTTAAGAAACATCAGTACATAATGACTCTGTTTCTTTAAAAGAGGGGGAAATATAAATTTATTTTAATTTACCACAGTTTGAAAATTGCTTCCTAATAAATGAAGCAGCTTTCAAGGAACCTTCCAGTTCAATGTACCACTTGCACACTGAAAACACCTTAACACTGCTTAAGGGAGATGATATTTTCTAAAACATAATTATTCTGATCCAGCTGGCAAGCAGTAGTTGTGTATTGTAGAGGGACTGCATTTTCCCTATCCCAAACAACTCAGTTTTAGTCAGCTCATATTGATGTAAACCTGAAAGTTTCTATTTTGTTGGTGATCATGTAAACATATTTTCTAACCCATTAAAACAAAAAAAACCAAAAATTTTTCATCAAGTATTACACATGAACATCTTTTAAGAAGTTAATATAAGACAAGATGAATCTGAAAACTGAGCCAAACCCTTTTAAAAAGATACTATATCACAGCACTTTAAATATACAGATGTATAATTTACCTACTTGTAAACAAAATTTGCTCAACTATCTCTCTAGCTGAATCAAAAAGCAGTCTCTTGAGCATGTTCAGAAATCAAGTTTCTTTCATAACTTCAATATATTGGATTTGTGTGATCTTAATACCCACCAAATTGAATGGCTGCATTAATGCTTTAGTAGGTATTAATATTCAAGAATAAATATTTCTTATGTATAGCTTCCAATTTAATTATTAACCTTCTTAGAAAAATGTTACGGATGCATTTGAGATAGCATTTAAGAAACCTTTAATTTCTTTCATTCATACTCATTTCACCAAAATAAAACTTTTATTATACATCCAGAGCAGAAATGTACCAAATAAAAACCCACTTAAATGATCAAGATAACTAACGTTTCTCACCTCCCTATTATCATTGCCAGTCCCAATATATTTATAAAGACAGCTCAAATTCTTTTCACTGCAGAATTACACAGTATGTCCAAGTCTTTTGCAGCCAAATCAAAAAAACACCTCATTATAGTTTTCACTTCAAACCAAAGTGACTTTGTTCTTCAAGTATAGAGAATACTGATAGATTTTAAAGCTTGAATGTATTACTTCATATTTTTCTCAAGCTAGACTAGAGTTAGTTTACTCTAGTTTTAGTTAACATGATAATACTTTTCCTTCCTTAGAAAAGAAAAAAAGGTGTGGGAATGAATTCTAGTTTTCATATATTCTATTTACTTCTGAATTTTTTTGATTTTTAAAAAGATCAATGGATTTGTAACTTCCCTGCAACACTCAGTCTTGTGAGGTTTTAAATGTAGCAGCCAAAAATTCAGAAAAATAAAAAATGAGAAATATACATGTGAAACACAGAAGTCTTTATTTTACAAAACGTACTTTACCTCTGCAATATTGTTTTATCTTATTTTAATCCATAATAACTCAAACATAATTGGCAGCAAAGGAAAAAAGGTATCAATCATATGTAGATATATTTTGATTTGAAAAATACAGTATTTCAGAGTTGCATGTTGATTCTCTGCTGTGGTTCTTTATTTGCTATAGTTTGTTGAAATCACAGTGAGAACATTGTAATTATCACATTAAGTCCAACTTAATAGAAAAGGAAGGTATTACACATTCCTAGGTATTCTGCATTATCAAGACATTTCTTAGAAATAACTAAGTCAAACTTCTTCATTTATTCACTTGCTGCTGTATATGCAAAAGGAACTCGTAATATGACAACGCGGATTCTGTTCTGTCCTCTACCATGTTTTGGAGGAAGTTTGCTTTCATTGGACTCTCATCCCTTAGGAATAAAAGGCAAAAAAATTTTAGATAAAATGGAATAGTAAAATGAACAGTAGATTTGTCACAAGGCTCTTGCTTTACTCTGATAACTACGATAACATTTACCGTACAAATAGCTACTTTTAGAGGCTTTCTCTGAGAACATTTGGTTGATGATATAAACTTCATTTTGTTGAGGGGAGAAAGTTTATAGTGGAATTAAGAGAAATAGTTGACTGGCCAGTTCTTCTTCTGGGTATAGAGCCAAAGGAACTGCAGTCGGAGTGTCAGAGATGTCTGCACGCCCACAGTCACTGCAGCGCTATTCGCAACAGCCAAGACATGGAAACAGCTGAAGTGCCCACGAATGGATTTTTAAAATATCGTATAAATACGTAATGGAATAATATTTAGCCTTTAAAAAGCAGGAAATTCCGTGTACAACATGGATGGATCTAGAGGAAGTTATGCTAAGTGAAATAAGCTGGGCACAGAGAGACAAACACCACACAATCTCACTTATGTGTGGAATCTAACGAAGCTGAACTCACAGAAGTAGAGAATTGAATCACGGTTACTATCAGAGGCTGGGAGGAATAGAGGGGGCACGGATGAAGACAGGAGAGATGTTGGTCAAAGGGTGCCAAGATTCAGTTACACAGGAGGAATAGGTTCTGGTGATCACAACATGGTGACTATGGTTAATAATAATGTATTGTATATTTTAAAATAGCTAATAGAATGGATTTTAAATGTTCTCACCATAAAGAAACAGTAATTATCTGTGGTGAGGGGTATGTTAATTAGCCTAATTTGATCATTCCATAATGTATACATGTATTGATGTGTGGAAATGGCACAGTGTACCTCATAAATATACACAATTATTACTGTCAATTAAAACTAAAATAAAACCAAAAGAGAGAGAAATGGTTAAGCTTTTCAGTAACAAGTCATTAAAAGTTTAGTAATTCCAATAATTGGATTATAAAGCATGATTTAGTACTATTTATTGAGAAGAATTCTTTTTCATTTTTTCCCCTATACTATCGTAAAAGGTTTGCTTAAGCATTCGGTCACATACATCTATGATTCTAAACAAGTCCTTGCGGCCAGGTGTGGTGGCTCATGCTTATAATCCTAGCACTATGGGAGGCCGAGGAGGGAGGATCCCTTGCTGTCAGGAGTTCAAGATCAGCCTGAGCAAGAGTGAGACCTAAAAATAAAAAAATACTAAAAATAGAAAAAATTAGCAGGACAACTAAAGATAGAAACAAAAAATTAGCCGGGCATGGTGGCAAGTGCCTGTAGTCCCAGCTACTAGGGAGGTTGAGGCAGGAGGAATGCTTGAGCTCAGGAGTTTGAGGTTGCTGTGAGCTAGGCTGACGTCACAGCACTCTAGCCCAGGCGACAGAGTGAGACTCTGTCTCAAAAATAAAAATAAACAAGTCCTCACAAGGCCAAATTGTTTTACTACTAGCAAATGAAAAATCTCACTTACCTTATGACATAAAGT
>NW_012149208.1:988095-990961 GCF_000956105.1 Propithecus coquereli
TACCATCATAAGGATTATATAAAATTAGATTTATTATATAAAAATATTTTCTTTATATCCTTATTCTAAAAGCTTTTTTCTATTTTTAAAAGTTTTATTTTTTTACTTTTTAAACATTTTTGTTAAAAACTAAGGCACAAACACATACCTAACCATACCCCCACACAGGGTCAGGATCATCAGTATCACTGTCTTCCATCTCCACATCTTGTCCCAATACAAGGTCTTCAGGGACAGTAACATACATGGAGCTGTCATCTCCTATGATAACAATGCCTTCTTCCTTCTTCAAGGAGCTGCCTGAGGCTATTTTAGTTACCTTTTTTTTTAGACAAAAAAAAGGTAACTCTCTGTAACCCAGGCTAGAGTGCAGTAGCATCATCGTAGCTCACTGCAACTTCAAGCTCCTGGGTGCAACTGACCCTCCTGCTTCAGCCTCCCAGGTAGCTGGGACTACAGGTGTAGGCCACCAGTCCTGGCTAAGTTTTTCTATTTTTGGTAGAGATAGGGTCTCACTCCTATTCAGGCTGGTCTCAAACTCCTGACCTTGAGTTATCCTCCCGCCTTGGCCTCCCAGAGTGCTAGGATTACAGGTGTGAGCCACCGTGCCCGGCCAACTTTTTTTTTTAATAAGTAGGAGTATACTCTAAAATAATGATAAAATGTATAACATGGTAATGCTAGGTGACAGGAATTTTTCAGCTCCCTTATAACCTTATGGGACCACCATTGTATAAGTGGTCCACTGTTAACCAAAATGTCATTGAATGATGTATGATTTTTTTTTTTTTTTTGAGACAGAATCTTGCTCTGTTGCCCAGGCTGGAGTGCCGTGGCGTGAGCCTAGCTCACAGCAACCTCAGACTCCTGGGCTCAAGCGATCCTTCTGCCTCAGCCTCCCAAGTAGCTGGGACTACAGGCATACACCACCATGCCTGGCTAACTTTTTCTATATATATTTTTAGTTGACAGCTAATTTCTTTCTACATATTTTTTAGTAGAGACGGGTGTCCCTCTTGCTCAGGCTGGTCTCGAACTCCTGAGCTCAAGCGATCCTCCCGCCTCGGCCTCCCAGAGCGCTAGGATTACAGGCGTGAGCCACCGCGCCTGGTCAAAATATGCTTAATTATGATAATCATACTAATGATGGTGGTGGTGATGGTAATAGCTATCTATGGTTTACATGGTGTTGCTATACCCAGCCATTGGAGCTTTATATATATTACTGTGTAATTCATTTACTATTCCAAACTACAAAAACATCAGGATTCAAACTACATAACCACAACTAAGTAAAGCAAACAAAATATAAAAGGTAAATCAAGGCAGGAGAAAAGTATACCTGCAGAGGACATTTATTGCTCTGTGCTTTCAACATTCCTCCTTCCTACACTGCCCATTGTTTGAGAGAGAAGTGATGAGGCTGTGGCTCTGCTAGGGGCTGGTAATCAGTACTTTAAGATCTCTGGCCTTGGGAAGTGTGGGGAGCATAAGAGAGACTATAACCAAATACAGCCAATCAGAAATTTCACCTTAAGGTTTTCTAATGCAAACTGCAAAAAGAGAGCTTTATCTTTCTCAGACAGTGAAGAGACACTCTCAGTAGCTCTGTTTTCTAGTCTTGTACAAAAGGCTGATCAGAAAGAATGAAACTCATGTAAAATGAGTCTTTGCATCCTAGGTTCTAGTACATTCTGAGTCTGGCTCTATCTCTGCCTTTCCTATGGTTTGAGTGCCATTTCAGTCCCTTTTTCTGCCTAAGCTTCCTTGCAGCCAAAGAGTCCTGATAAATAAACCTCCAACATGTTAATAGAGCCGTTCTTTGGATGAAGCATTATGGATGAAGCGATTTTTTTTCTTCTTTCTGGTGGTTTCCATATTATAGATAGATAATAAATTACATTCATATTTTTATGTTAATTTCTTATTTTCTTAATGTGAGAAAAAGGTAAACCCAGTTAATTGAACTTGCCAAACAGGATTAATCTAGAGTTATTATTTTTGTAATACCGATTGATAATGTTATAACAAGCTTTCCATATGATAAAAAGTTATCTCATTTCATAGGCAATTTCTCCTTTCTACATGTAAAATATCTTAAATTCTGTAAATTTTGAAAGGTTTTTTTAACCAGAACATTATTTCCAACACATATATCTTAACTTGATCACAATTTTAGAATGAAGGATTATGATTTAACATTTTCATGTTTCTGACTTTAACTCTGGTAAACTTCTTTTTGAAGGCAAATAATGTTACAACTTAGGTAAATATTTTTTCTTCAATTCAAGGACACCGTTACATTGAACACTGAACTTGGATATTCAGATGTAATTTCTCTCTCAGGATACTCCTTTTCAGACCAATTTGTTTAAAAAAATACATGAATAGGTTGCTCTGGTCAATTTGACAATCTCCTCATTTTCTTAGATCTGCTCTAGAGATTGTGTCTTTGGAAACTTCAATAAAGGCACTATTTTTAGGAACATCCCTATACCAAAATTTCTTTATATAGACCTATTGAACAAATAAAATAAAAAGCTTTAAATAACAAATTTTCTCATTTCTGCACTGGAGTGACTATGACTAGGCTTATAAACCTTCAAGTAAAAGCCACTAAAAAAGGTCTCAATCTTACCTCATCTGACAGATTGTCCACTCTATACAGACGGGGATGAGTTGTGAGCATAAGATAAACCAAGGGCTGATTTTTCACTTGACACATAGCAAAAATGCGTTCGTCCAGACGTGCATTTGTCCCAGTCTGGAATGATTTCTGTAAGAAAAAACAACCCCCATCCACCCCAAAAAAAGTTTTAAAAAATACACAAAAGTTTGTAAATGTCAGTTGTTAAAAGAATCTCTT
>NW_012149208.1:1012846-1015351 GCF_000956105.1 Propithecus coquereli
GAAAAAGAACATTAGGCATCGTGGCACAGGCCTGGAGTTCCAGCTACTTTGGAAGGCTAAGGCAGGAGGATGGCTTGAGCCCAGGGGTTGGAGACTAGCCTGGACAATGAAGTGAGACCCTGTCTCTACAAATGGAAGGAAAGAGAAAAGGAAGGGAGGAAAGGAGGAAAGAAAGAAAGGAAGGAAAGAAAGAAGAAAGGAAGGGAGGATGGACAGATGGAAGGACAGGACAGTACAGGAAGAAGAAAGGACGGAAGAAAGGAAGGAAGGAAAGAATGTACGTATGTATGTTCAAAAATAGAAAGATGCACACAACATTGTGGTGTAGAAAAAAACAAGGCAGTGTGATCTCCACTACTTTTTTTTTAAGACAGGGTCTTACTGTGTTACCTGCACTAGAGTGCAGTGGTGTCATCATTGCTCACTGCAACCCCAAACTCCTGGACTTAAGCATTCAGCCTCCCAAGTAGCTGTGACTACAGGCACATGCCACCATGCCTGTTTAATTTTTACATTTTTTGTGGAGAATGGGTCTTGCTATGTTGGTCAGGCTCATCTTGACCTTCTGGCCTCAAGCATTCTCCTACCTTAGCCTCCCAAAGTGCTGGGATTACAGACATGAGCCACTGCACCTAGCCAACAAGATTTTTCTAAACAGTTTAACTCTATATCCTGTATCCATTTCTAGGAAGTTACCTTAGAGAAATCATCTGAAATGACATGAAGATTTGTGTACAAGGAAAGAAATTTCAAACACATTTTTCAAAGAAGCAAAACGTTAGAAACAAGCTAATTTTTTAAATATAAGGAAGTTAATAAATTACGGGGCCGGGTGTGGTGGATCATGCCTATAAGCCCAGCACTTTGGGAGGCCAAGGCAATAGAATGCTTGAGGCCAGCAGGTCAAGACAATCCTGGGCAACATAGTGACACCCCCGTCTACAGAAAAAATTAAAAAATTAGCTGGGCATGGTGGGGAGTGCCTGTTTTCCTAGCTACCTGGGAGGCTGAGGCAAGAGAATCACTTGAGCCCAGGAGCTGGAAGTTGCAATGAGCTATGGTCACACCAATGCACTCTAGCCAGTGAGGACCCTGTCTCACAAAAAAAAAGGAACAACCCCCACCAGCTCTTCTATCCCCTTCACCTGATTTATTTTTCTCTTTAATTATTATCATTATATAACATACTATTATTTTATTTATTTATCCTGTTTACAGTTTGTCCCTTTGGCCCCCCCCCCACTAGAATTAAGCTCTACGAGGAAAGGGATTTGTTAAATTCAGATTTATTAACTCCTGTATCAGAGTGTCTGATGCAGAGTAGACTCTCAATAAATATCTGTTCAACAAATGAATAAATAAAATGGTTTAGGAAAATAAATGCCAAACATCTTGGCTTTACCAAGAATAGAAGCAAATCTCTTACGATTAGGAATACTCTTTTTGGCTTAGTAACAATAAGTAATCACCTCCAAAGAAGGAAAAGTTTATCATAAGCCACAGAATACATAACCACATCAAAAACATACCCTTACAACAACTTATGCTTATAGTTAATACTGTACTGTACACTTAAAAATTTGTTAAGAGGGTAGATCTCATGTTAATGTATTTTTACCACAATAAGAACAAACAAACAAAAACTTGCCTTTGCTGGATGTGTATAAGAGTGCTGACTGAAAAGAAACCAACTGAGTGTCAGTAAGACTCTCTTCCACTGCCATCTGTACTGCATACCCAGCATCTGGGTTGACATTGGGCAAAGACAATAAGTCTGTTGACCGAACAAAGAAGTTCCCATGGAAAGTATGAATGGAAAGACCTAGAAGAGAAAAAATTATCAAAATGACTTATATATACTTACACATTGATACTTACATTTTATCCTAGTCACTTATCAGATAGGCAGAAAGTAAAAAAGTTTAGACAACACACAGTACATACTGAGGTTGAGGGGTAATAGGTGTCTTTTAAAATAAAGGTGGTAATACAAATTTTCATAAAAATTTTTGGGGGAATATTTGGCAATATCTGTCAAAATTCTAAATGGATACTTATTTTGACCTTAGCTATCCCATATCTAAGAATTTAACCTACAGATATACTCATTCAAGTGTCAAATTTGCACGTGCAAAAAATTTTTAAGCAGATGTTTGTTACAGCAAAAAATTCAGAGAAATGCCATCAATGGGTATCACTAGGAAAATAAATTGTGATTTGCCACATACATGCAGGCTTATACAGGAGGACTTTTGCTTTATCAATAACGTTTTTATTTTTTGTAAGAACAGATACATATTTTACTTGCGAAATAAAAACCAACTTTAAAACAGTAATCAGAAAGAAAAAGAGGCCAGCCATAGTGGCTCAAGCCTGTAATCCTAGCATTTTGGGAGGTCGAGGTGGGAAAATCACTTGAAGCCAGGAGTTCAAGACCAGCATGAGCAACATAGTGAGACCCTGTCTCTATGAAAAATAGAAAAAGTAGCTGGCATGGTGACATGC
>NW_012149208.1:1015401-1016295 GCF_000956105.1 Propithecus coquereli
AGAAAGTAGTTTACTGGTTGCTCAAGGCCAGTGAGGGAGGAAGGAGGGAGTGGCATTAACTGCTAATGGGCATAGGTTCTTTTTGGGGTGATAGAAATGTAAAATTAGATCATGGCGATGGCTGCGCGACTCCATAAATTCACTAAAAATGATGGAATTGTACAATTAAAAAAAGTGAAACAGTGGGGTATGTAATTATATCTCAATCAGATAATTACTTAGCAGGCACCCAGGGATCCAAAATATTGAAACTGTAAAGCTAATTATTTACTTGCAAAATATTTACAACAGGTGATAACAACTCTTACCCATATTGGCCAATAACCCTGAAATTGCTTGAACATCAGCTCCAAGAAAGACTTCATTCAGAGTTGAAACTACTGGCAAACACAAGGTATGGACACGAATTCTTCTTTCGCCTTTGGGGAAAAGGCATGAAATACATGAAGTATAGAAAGGGGCAACTATTAATGTATATAAAAAAGATTACTTTAAAGTTACTTGGAAAAATCATTTCTTTTCAATTTAGAATGAAGTAGAGTTATATAGAAAGCAGAGACAGTATCAAACATTTTATTTTTTAACTATGAAATTCTTTTCATTCAAGTTATTACTAAACAAATAATAGGGCTTATATTCAAATGATAAAATGCTAAATTTTTAAAAACCTCTTTGCTGAACTTCTTGGTAGTAAAAATTTTGAGTTAAATACATATGACATCACTACTCCAAAATATGTTCTGTGGCCTGTTTTAACACATAAAGTCCAAAAAATTCTAACACTTTTCTCTTTAGTCATAGAAAAAAATTTTTTAAATACATTAATATTCACAATACTTTTTCTTCTCTAATTACCCAGAATAATCAATAAATACAAGAAGCAAAATAAAAAAC
>NW_012149208.1:1017456-1018993 GCF_000956105.1 Propithecus coquereli
TCATGCTTGGATGAGTCAGTGGACTATCTCATCGATATGCAGTCCCCATACACAATCTACAACATTAAAAATACAAATGCTGGGAGGAACAAGGGTGCCCTTTTCACCAAGGTGAGGGAATTACTCCATTTGTGATAAGATTTGGTCTTCCACATTCCTCCATACCACACACGAGCACTATACTTCTATACTTCGTTACACTGAAAGGTCACTCTAGCTTTTATGGATTACGCTAAGTATCTAAGAACCATTTGAAATATAGTTATTTTAAGAGACTTAAGAGACGTGAAAACCAAATGCAATTTGTGTACACTGTTTGGATTATTACTCCAACAAACCTACAGTAAAAAGACATTTTTGAGATAACTAGGAACAAAAAATGAACTGGGTATTACATCGTATTATGGAATTATTGCTAATTTTCCTTAGAGTGATACTAGTATCATAGCTAGGGTTAAAAGTCAGTCCTGTGGCCGATCACAACCTGATGACAGGCTCACACCTGTAATCCTAGCACTCTGGGAGGCTGAGGCGGAAGGATTGTTTGAGCTCAGGAGTTTGAGACCAGCTTGAGCAGCAGCAAAATCCTGTCTCTACTAAAAGTAGAAAAAGTTAGCCAAGTGTGGTGCACCTGCAGTCCCAGCTACTCAAGAGTCTGAGGCAGGAGGATTGCTTAAGCCCAGGAGTTTGAGGTTGAAGTGAGCTATGATGACACCACTGCACTCAAGCCCAGGTGAGAGAGCAAGACTGTCTCAAAAAAAAAAAGTAGTCCTGAATTATTTATAGGCAAAACAATATGCTGGCTGAGAACTGCTTTAAAATTCTTAAGGGGAGAAAAAAGTGTGTGTGTGAAGGGGAAGGTTCAGATGAAGCAAGAACAGAAGAATGCTGAAGATGGTGAAGTTGGGGGATAGGTGCCTAGAGGTTCATTACATTATTCTTCCTGTTTACTACAGGTTTAAAATGAACGTTTCTAAGAGAAAATGAAGCCTAAGGTAACAACTGATCTAAGTGGTCTTTTAGAACATAGCTTTTTTTTTGTATTTTGAAAACTACTTATTCATTTTGCAAACACTGTTAGTTTCAGATTTAAGTTGAATTGAGACACTTACAAATCCAGATTGTCTAACAAACTCTGGCAAACTGAATTCAAGTATCCAGTTTCAACTGCATTGTGAGACACGTCAAATACAAAGAGGTACACTGGAGGTTGAGGTGGTCGTAACTAAAGAAAAAAAAATATCCTGTTAAGTACATCCGACAGGACTAAATTTAAACTTATCAACTGCCAGGTCCACATATAGCAAAACAATAAAATAAGCATTATTTGCAGATTAAGTGGAGACTACAATAGGTAAAGCTATTCTATATTGTTTACAAATGCATACTTAAAAGAAATATGAGAGGCCGGGCATGGTGGCTCACGCCTGTAATCCTAGCTCTCTGGAAGGCCGAGGCGGGCAGATTATTTGAGCTCAGGAGTTCGAAACCAGCCTGAGCAAGAGCGAGACCCCGTCTCTACCAAAAATAGAAAGAA
>NW_012149208.1:1019043-1021488 GCF_000956105.1 Propithecus coquereli
AAATGCTCAGTATGCTGAAACTGTTCTTAATAATTCATATGTAATATCTACTTAGTCCTTTCAATTACCCTAAAAGGTAGGTTCTATCATTATTCTCACTTTCTTTGTAAGGAAACAAAGGGGCAAAGAAATTATGTAATTATTCAAGTTCATACATGTAATAAGTAGTGGAACATAGGCAGTAGAACCCCAGGAATGACATCATAACCAGTATAGCATACTGGCCTCTCTCTCATAATCTTTTGGAAAACACAGGTCTCAAATTGTAAGTTTATACACACAACATGCTCAAAAGAAATCCATGCCCATCAATAGACCAAATAATGTCTATTCCTAACTGGTCATCTTTGTCCCTGGCAAGCATATTCTCTTAGTCTCCCAGACTTTCTCATCAAAAGCAGGCTGAATTGTTAGTGGTCTGCCAAAGATACTAAAAATAAAGTGAGGGTGAATCAGGTAGAGAAAATGTAATAAAATAAAAAAGTCTACATAAAAGTGAAACCCTGTAGTAATTTCCTTATATTCCCTCCTCCCAATAGTTGAAAAATAAGCTCAAACAAACAAACTCTGTACTCAAAGGGAAGGAGCACCAGCACAAATCTTATATTTTACAACTTTCTAACCTTAGCAGATGACCTTTGGTTGGGTTCCTCTCGTGGTTTCAGGGCTCCCACTCCAAGAGTTGGGAGTTGTGTTTGAAAGACAGACATTCGACCACCAGTGGGGGACATCAGCTTAAAGGCAGCCTGAAGTGCGGGACCCAGGGCACTCTGGGTTTCCAGAGTCTTGGTAAACATTTGCGGCAAAGTTTTCAGTAAATCTTGGACAAGCTTGTGAAATAAAGCAAGAAAACTCAAAAGCGTTAGAACTAAAAAAATTTTTTTCACATTAAGTCAGTATCTAATACAATAGACAAGACATTGAGTCATGATGACGTTCAGAGAATCTACAGACACAATGAAGTTGGTCAAATGACAAGAAAGCCATTTTAAGTCAACGTTATAAATTGGCAAGCAAGACATGTCAAAGTTGGGGCCTTACAGTTCTTGCGCATGCAGTAGTCCAGCAAGACTATAAGTCCAAAATGTATCCAAAAGAACCATCACAGTTTAGAGATTTGATATATTTTAATGCCATGAAATATGGCCTTCTCCATCACCTCTACAAACTTTATTTTTATAAGTTCCAAAGTGAGTTTGTTTAACTGTTCCCTGTTGCAAAATCTAAGATATCCAGTATCTTTGCCAACTAGTAATATGATTACAAAAGAAAAACAAAATAAAAAACTACCTATTCAGGTTAGGGTGTACAAATAAAGAGAGTTAATGGGGAAAAAATACTTGGCACTATGGCACAATCACCATTGCTAACAGCAGAGACCATAGACTTGCTAGTTAAAATGTTACCCCTACGGCATGTATGCATGTACAGGGTAGACAACATCCCCCCTTCAGACACATTCTGTTCACCTCTCACTGCATTATGTCATGGCAATTTCCAGGCAGGTAATAAGAGTTTCTTCTGAACTGACCCCAATGACACTCTGTGAATCAAAAAAGCAAAGGGCACTGAAAGCAGCCTAGCTAATGTGCTTCCACGTAGTGACCAGAAGCTTTATGTCAGCAACCCTCCCAACTTCCCAAATGGCTGGCAAGACAGGTTTCCTTCAGGTGTTCTTCCTTTATGGAACAGGCTTATCTTCTTCTCTACTACAAATAACTTGCTGCATTAGACTTAAAAATGATCAGCTCAAGGTCAAACTCAAGAGCTCTTCATCTAATGAATTTTAACTAAGAGTAAATATAAAATGCTACACATCTTAAAAATGTCACAGCAAGAAGCAAAATTTTACTTAAAGGTCATTTCAAAAATATATTCCTTCAATATTTCAGTTAAACATGTCAGGTAGCAAAATGTGCCTTACCTCTTTACTTTCGTTTAAATTTACTAATAAGTTCTCTGGCATAGGTATAAAAACATCTGAAAGAATAAATACATATGTATTTTTAAACAAAATATAATTATTAAAGATGTTCCAATATACAACACTGATGCAATTAACCACCCCCATACCTAAAAGCCATCTCCTTCACTATTATAGCAATGTCTACATATGTCCAAAGAGTCACCAAAGGAACACTGATTCAGGTAGTTACTGCAAATATATTTTGCCTCTTGTCTGACACCTCGTAAAAGGTATAGCCTCCCAATTAAAAAAAACTGATCCATAAGCACTCAGTAAGGGTTTGTGCAAGTGCTCTGCTTCTTAGGCTAAACACAACAATTTAGAATCCTGCTTTATCTTCTTCTTCTTTTTTAATGGCTGGCCCTAGAAGCCAACCAAAGACACACTCTTGGCACTAAAAAAACTATTGACGGCCGGGCGCGGTGGCTCACGCCTGTAATCCTAGCACTCTGAGAGGCCGAGGCTGGTGGATTGTTTGA
>NW_012149208.1:1037868-1038410 GCF_000956105.1 Propithecus coquereli
AAAGAAAAAGAAAGGAGACTAGCCCCTCATAAATTCCACATAAAAATGGACCTAATTGCCCAAATAAAGGCACAAAACTACACTAAAATAATAAAATATCAGAAGTTAGTGTTACATCTAATCTTCATATTCCCCTTTCCTTTGAAGGAATTATGGCACAGTGAAACAGTAACCAAATTCAAACGTTTGGATTTTTATGCAACTTCTACCACCTACTAAGTATTTGGCAAGTCACTTAACCTAAGTCTGTTTTCACACCTGTAAAACAGGATTAACAGCATTTCTCTAGCTTTCTTCAGAGTATTATTTGTGATCATCCAAAATGTAAGTGCTCTGGCCCAAGCAGTGGCTCACACCAGTAATCCCAGCACACTGGAAGGCCAAGGTGGGAGGATCACTTGAGGCCGAGAGTTTGAGACGTGTCTGGGCAACACAGTGAGACCCTATCTCTGCAAAAAATACAAAAGTTAGCTAGGCTTGGTGGTGCATGCCTGTAGACCCAGGTACTCGGGAGTCTGAAGCAGGAGGGAGGATGCTTGAGC
>NW_012149208.1:1038460-1041180 GCF_000956105.1 Propithecus coquereli
GGGACTACAAAATCAAGTGAATCAGACAGAATGCTAACCGACCACTTCAGATGAGCCTCTCAGGATTCTCATTTATTCTCGCTTAGGAACTAAATTCCCTTTAGAAGGACTCAAACTGGGATGACAACATGGGTGACAAAGGATTATGAGAAGAATCATGTTTTACATTTTTATATTGTTTTTGAGTATAAAAAATATGGCTTATTATAAAGTTTGTAAAATTAATACCAACAAATAATTTGAAACATCAAATATTTACTTTAGCTGTCATACAAAGATTCTACCATCTATTCTTTAGGCTTCTTCCCATTTTTTCCTTTACAATTCAAAATTTTTCAGTAACAGATTTATTGAGATACAATTCATATATCATAAAATTCACCCTTGCAAAGAGTACAATTCAGACATTTTAAATATATTCAGAGTTGTACAGCCATCACCACTATCTAATTCAAGATCCTTATCATCATCTCAAAAAGAATCCCTGCAACCATTAACAGTCATTCCTCATTTTTCCTCCTCCCAAGTTCCTGGCAACGGCTAATCTACTTTCAGTCCCTATGGATTTGCATATTCTGGATATTTCATATAAAGAGGACCATTCTATATGTAGTCTTTTGTGGTTGGCTTCTATCACTAAGCCTGATGTTTTCAAGATTCATCCATGCTGGCATGCATCAGTGCTTCATTCTTTTTTATTGCCAAATAACATCCACTGTATGGCTATGCCATGTTTTGTTTATCCATTCATCACAAGATCGACATATGAGTTGTTTCCACTTTTGGGGCCATGCTGCTACAAACATTAATGTACAAATTTATGTATGGACATGATTCTTTCAATTTTCTTGAGTATATATTTATTGAGTGGAATTGCTGGGTCATATGGTAACTCTATGTTTAATTTTTGAGGAAATGCCAGACTGTTTTCCACAGAGGCTGCACCATTTCACATTCCCCTAGCAGTGTATGAGAGTTCCAATTTCTCCACATCCTCACCAATACTTGCTATTGTCCAGCTCTTTAATTTTAGCCATCCTAGTTGGTGTCAGGTGACATCTCGTTGTGTTTTTTCATTTGCATTTGCCTGTTGATTCATGATGTAGAGCATCTATTGATGCATTTATCAACCATTTATATAGAGAGTATATTGAATATTATACATTGAATACAGAAATATTTATTCAAATCCTTTATCCACTCTTTTTTTTTGAGACAGAGTCTTACTCCCTCGCCCCAGGTAGAGTGCAGTGTCGTCATCATAGCTCGCAGCAACCTCAAACTCCTGGGCTCAAGTGATCCTCCTGCCTCACCCTCCCCAGTAGCTGGGACTACAGGCACACACCACCCCACCTGGCTAACTTTTGTATTTTTAGTAGAGACCGGGTGTCACTCTTGCTCAGGCTGGTCTCAAACTCCTGAGCTCAAGCAGTCCTCCCACTTCGACCTCCCAGAGTGCTAGGATTACAGGCATTAGCCACTGCGCCCGGCCTCTTTATCCATTTCTACCTATTGTCTTTTTATTGTTAAATTGTAGGAATTCTTTATGTAATCTAGATGTAAATTCCATATCAGATATGATTTCCAAATTTTGGAAACCCATTTTGTGGGTTGTCTTTCCATTTTCTTGATGGTATTCTTTAAAGGACAAAATGCTTGGAGTACAGTGGTGCGATCAGAGCTCACTGCAGCCTTGAACGCCTAGGCTTAAGTGATCTTCCCACCTTAGCCTTCCAAGTAGCTGGGACTACAGGCACACACCACCCTACATGGCTAATTTTTAAATTTTTTGTAGAGGTGGGGGTCTTGCTATTAATATGTTCCCCAGGCTGGTCTCAAACTCCTGGCTTTAAACAATCCTCCCACCTCAGTGTCCCGAAGTGCTGGGATTACAGGTGTGAGTCACCACGTGCAGCCCTCAAATATTTTATGAATAAATAAATGGGAAGAATGGGGAAAAGGCCTAAATTTTATCTGAGTTCTAACATTAATTTGCTTTTGTTACCTTGTTCAGAATTCATATTACCTCCCTAACCCTGTTTCCACTTCCATAAAACGAGAGATTGGACTGAAGACCTCTTAACAATCTTATGATTTTACACTCAAGAATTTCCTCAACATAATAGATTCATACACTATATCCCTAATTTGTCAAATATTCATAAAATATTTCTAACACTGAAAATTCCCAAGGTAGTTCAATAAATATATGACATGTATATACCTTCAATATCTGAAACTATTAGCATCTGTGGTTGAGAGAGACCTTCTTGAAGACTGTAGAAATGGATTGTACTGTCAAATGTTATGAAGCCAATTTTTGTTCTGGTGTTGCCAGGAAGCCTATAAACAAATTCAGAAGAATATTTTATCAAGTTTTCCCACACACATATATACATAAAATATCTCCTAAGAGTTACATGCAAATATCTAATTTAATATGGAAACTGGCCCAACATACACGAATGTTTAAACCACTCAATGTTAATAAGAAAACATATCTGACTCAAAGGGAAAACACTACATATAAGTGAATCAACAAAAACAGCAATCCAAAACCAATTATACCTATTATAAAGTTACCTATAATCATTTACAAAATAGTAGGTAAAAAATACTGGAAAGCATATACAATACTTTGCAGATGATTTTAAGTTATTTTATCAAGAATGCTTCAAAAAACTACCATATACCAACTCAAAAATGTAATATAAATTTGT
>NW_012149208.1:1041230-1042482 GCF_000956105.1 Propithecus coquereli
TTTTCATAGTGTTTCTTCTCTTAACTGCACATTCCACAGAGTCGACGAAAGATCTTATTAGGGCAAATCCTATAAGATAAGAATACGTAAAAATGTGTACATTTACTGGTATCAAAAACATCATTCTCTCCTATGTAAACAAAAGCGTCCCCACCTTTGGTGCACCGAATCCTCATGACTGCCTCAAAGCCAATCTTGCGAGTGAGGTATCTGTGTAGTTCCTTCTGCAGTTTCTGCACTTGGACAGGGTTGTGCTGATGATGGTAAGAGGGGTAGTAATAGACACTGCCTGCTGAGTAACGAGAAACACAACCTGGAAAAGAACACGCATTCCTTTTAAACTGTGCCCTTAGCTACCTTTATTACAGCAAAGTAACTGCAGGGATTTGAATCAATCTTTCTTTAACTGTCAGAAAGAATATTTCAACATTGCTTAGTTAGGCTCTAAAAGAAAAGAATATTTCATTCCTTTAAATAGTAGTATTTAATCTCTAATAGTAATAGAGATTTCTCTATTACTAAATGTTTAGACTAGAAGACTATAGGGTTTACAGTAGACTAAACTGACTAAACTCTCCCGAGGCAATAAAAATTCTTTTACTTTGTCCTCTATTTAGAATACTATCATATAATTACCATTTTGACATTTATTTAAGAAAAAAACAATCATTAGAAAGAACTTACCCAGAGAAGCCAAATCAGAATACTGTCCACTGAGAAGGAATAAGTCAACGGCTACCTGCTGACCAGAACAGTCCAAGGCTAATTTCTTATAGAAGTCAGTGGATGGTGTCAGGTGTATTTCCTGTTAAAAATAAATTACAAAGAGAAATTTTTTAAAAAATCATTAAATTGTCATAAAATTTAAATGCACATCTACATATACCAAGATATTCACAACAGTTATCTCTGGGGATACTACAGAATCCTTTTGTTCTTTGATATTATCTGATTTTTCATTAAGAAGAATGTACTGCTTATGAATCTTCTATAAGTTTTTTTTTCTAAATAGAGATAGAGTCTTGCTATGTTGCCCAGGCTAGTCTCAAACTCCTGGCCTCAAGCAATCCTTCCGCCTTGGCCTCCCAAAGTGCTGGGATCACAGGTGTGAGCCACATGGCCAGCCTGATTTTTCTGTAAGTTTTTTATGTTTTACTTTTAAAAAGAAAGAAATACATCTATTATGTTAATTTCATAATTGGCAAAGATAATTATTATTGCAGCTGAAATCTTTTTTTTTTTTTTTTTGAGA
>NW_012149208.1:1047316-1048342 GCF_000956105.1 Propithecus coquereli
TAGCTGGGTGTGGTGGTGCATGTCTGTAGTCCCAACTGTTTGGGAGGCTGAGGCAGGAGGATTGCTTGAGCCTAGGAATTTGGGGTTGCTGTCAGCTAGGCTGATGTTATGTCACTCCAGCCCCAAGTGACAAAGAGAGACTGTCTCCAAAAAAAAGAAAAGAAAAAAACCTCTAAGGAATAGTACACAATGAAAAAAACATGAAAATAAATACCACTTAAAGAAAGTAAAATTATGACAACAAAAGACCTTATTTTCAAAATATCTAAGAAACAGAGTGGAATCCAAAATTAATTAGAAGGTGATATAAGTGAATTAGAATAACTGTTTTTTTAAGTCTAGAGAACAAACACTATAATAAAATTAAAAGTTGAACTTGGCTATCTAATATTGTACAGGATTAAAGATAAATGCCAGGGACATCCGCGTATGAAGGCTAAGTATTTATTTCCAGTTACCTCTGCTATTTATGAGCTCTAATTCAGGGACAGAAAAAACTAAATTCATCCCTGGTAGTCTGGTGGTTAGGAAAAAATAACAACAAACTAAATTCAGTGAAGAGCATCAACCCCTAGAACGTAAATACAAGAGTGCTAACTTTAATAGGCATACGAACACCAAGTAGAGGATGGGAGTAGGCGAGGGGTAAGAACTTATCTATCGGGTACAATGAACACTTTTCTGGTGATGCACACGCTAAAAGCCCCAACTTAAGCATTTTACAAGGTATCTATAATGAAAACATTTGTGCCTCCCTAATAGTAATATTTTTAAATTAAATAAACACCAAGTAGCTAAGTTTAATGATTTTCAATAAAGTCAGTAATTCCTTTTCGATTCTCAAAGCCAACATGATTTTAGCCATGAATTGATACAGTATGCCACAGTAAAACTTTTGGTTGAAACAAACAAAAGAATTGGGCATACTGTGGATTCTATTTAGTTGTTTAAAAATGTACATTTATTATAACTTGATTTTCAAAATTATAATGGGACAACCAGTGAGAAAATGCCTTATCATAATTG
>NW_012149208.1:1048392-1050222 GCF_000956105.1 Propithecus coquereli
CCAAAAAAAAGATTTAAAAGGTACACATTTTAATATTGGAAGTGAAATATTTCTATAGACCCTCTCAAATTTTATCCCATTAAAATACTAAGTCCTACACAGAAATAGAGAGTAGATGGCTATCCTATATAACTAAAATAATCTCTTCTTAGTTTATGTACAAAACTTAGGAAAAGAAAAAAAAAAGATTACACTGGAATTACTAGGTGATGACCCAAATTTGCAAATGTAAAGTTTATTATTTAGAAGTTCAGCTTTACTGAATATTCTAAAAATGTAATTTATTGGCAGCATCAACTGAAATGGGGAAATAACAAAAAACAAAGAAAGAATAAAATATGAAAAGAAAAATATTATTTAAAAGTACCAAATTCAATTTATCAGAAAGTCTTCGCCACGTACATTTAAACTTACTGCAAATTTTTCAGGATTAAAAGGATTTTTGTTAAGAAATTAATTTAAAATGAGAGCAAATAAAGGATCATATAGAATCAAATCCCTATACTTTGCATTCTGAAGAAAGAATGTAGCCACCATAATGATAATTAATATCATAATCTCATTACAGCTGATAAAAACAGAATCAGTTCAGGGGTTACAACCCTATTTCATGACTTAGAACATTTCAAATCACAAATAAGCAAGTAAAAGAGTTCTATCTTCTGCATCTAGAACTTCTTTCATAAATTAATATACTTGTACAGCTTATTCATAATACCTGAAGCTCCTAAAAAAATCTAGAAAACTTTTAGAACATGCATAATGTCACGTTTATTAAGAAATGCTATTTGAAGCCTTACTCTGGGTTACAGTTCAGTTTCTGGATGTCTTCATGCAAATTTGGAACCAGAGGCTGCAAAGGTGTTGAGGGAAGCATGCTTCTTTCTTGAAGAAGATTGACAACTCTTAGACCCTCTGGATGTAGACTTAATCCACCCATGCTTGCAGTTAAATGATTAGCACCTAAGGGAGTCTACAGAGATATAATTTCAAACTAAGTTTTAGAAGTGTGTAGAGAGTTGGTTAATTTCTCTTTAAATAACAAAAGTGTAATTTAAGATTTCCTGGACAATCTTTTGGTTCTAGAGAAATGTGTAAGGACAAAATCATTATGAAATATCCAATATTATCCTAATTGGTTGCAAAAATGTTCAATATACCTTACTAAAACTTTCTTCATATATATACAGTTTAAACCAAAAGGTGAAAAATAGTTTAAAAAAACCAAAAAGTTTACCGGAGTAAAGGCCTGTGGTCCACTTGCGTAATTCAAGGAAGAGGGTGGCATTCCAATTGCACTAGGTGGTGTTGTGTTCTGATAACCAGGTGGTAAGGAGGGATATGAATATCCAACACTTCGGCTCATTTTGGGATTCTTATTAGCAAGCTGTGGTGTTGCTAGAAACAAGGTAACTTTTAAGTTCTATTTAATACTCCAGAAGCTACGGTCCCCAGCCCCCAGTCTGTGGACCTATATGGATCCGTGGCTGTTAGGGACCGGGACACAGAGCCCAGCCTCCCCGTACCGCCCCCACCCCCAGAAAAAAATATCTTCCATGAAAGTTACTGAAGGAGGGGGAGCGCACAGCAGGTGAGGGGCTGGTGAGTAAGAAAAGCAGCTCTCGGTTGCTGGTATCACCGCCTGAGCTCTGCGTCCTCCCCAACCCTGTCCCGTGGAAAAATTGTCTTCCATGAAACCAGTCCCTGGTGACAAAAAGGTTGGGCACCTTGGGGACCGCTGCTCCAGAGTACTTTAAATCAACATATAAATCCATTAGATTATAGGAATAAACACACAAAAATTAGTTTGGTGTAGTTCATTTACTTTCA
>NW_012149208.1:1050272-1050857 GCF_000956105.1 Propithecus coquereli
GTTTCAAAAAAGCATACCATCATTGATTCGGTAACATAAGTTACACTTCCATCTCCTTTGATCAAGAAAGCTGACAAAAGGGTTGATGTACGTTCTGCATGAACGGCATCTCACAATTGTACTGGAGGTAACCACAGGCAATTGCTGAAAAAACAGAACTAAGTTTTTAATGGTGACGATCATCACATTGAAAGGGCAAGCATTAATTCATCCCTTCTAAATAACTGTTGGAATATTATAATATTATAATTTTGGAGAAAAAAACCTAGGATAAAAAAAAAAACCTAGGATAAAAGGTGTGTTCAAACTGCCACACAAAAAAATTATGTAGCTAAAATGTATTGACTTCAAACTCTATTGTTTCTCTCCAGGACCATTCTCCTTAAAATTTGTCTTTCAGAAAAAGTATTTATTTTCCCATTAAACATTCACACTGCAAAACCAAGACAGTGAATTAACAATATACTTTTGGGATGGATGGTAAAGGAAAAAGGATTAACACTCTAAAACAATTGAGCATTGAAAGTATTCCAAAGTTTCTTGATGTTATATTAATGAGGCCTATTTAGTTCTCATAAAAGAACT
>NW_012149208.1:1062686-1064747 GCF_000956105.1 Propithecus coquereli
ATGTATAGATTCAACATAATTCCTAACAAAACCCCAGCTATCTTTTTTTTTGCAAAACTTGACAAGCTGATCTTAAAAATCATATGGAACTGCAAGAGAACCAGAAGAGCCAAAACAATCTTGAGAACAAAAAAGTTAGAGGAGCCACACTTCCCCAATTCAAAGATTAATACAAAGCTACAGTAATCAAGATGTTTGGTACTGACATAAAAATAGACATATAGATCAATGAAATAAAATTCAGAGTCTAGAAGTAAACCCTAAATTTATGATCAACAGATTTTCAACAAGGGTGCCAAGACAATTCAATGGGAGAAAGACTAGTCTTTTCATCAAATAGTACTGGGACAACTGTATGTATAGCCACATGCGAAAGAAAGAAGTTGGACCCTACCTAATACCATA
Source organism: Propithecus coquereli (assembly GCF_000956105.1). Lineage (NCBI taxonomy): Eukaryota > Metazoa > Chordata > Mammalia > Primates > Indriidae > Propithecus > Propithecus coquereli. Next base: position 1,063,092 of record NW_012149208.1, read on the forward strand.
TACAAAAATTAACCCAAAACTTATCAAAGACCTAAATGTAAGAGCTAAAATTATAAAACTCTTGGAAGAAAGCATCCATATAAATCTCTGTTCAGGGCCAAGCGTGGTGACTCAAGCCTGTAATCCTAGCACTTTGGGAGGCTGAGCAGGGAGGATTGCTTAAAGCCAGGAGCTGGAGGTTGCAGTGAGCCGTGATTGTGCTACTGCACTCCAGTCTGGGCAACCGAGCAAGACTCTGTCTAAAAAAGAGAAAAAAAATCTCTGTCCACTGCATGGAGTTATTGAGTACAACTGACCACTCAGTAATGCTGTACTCAATAATGCTCCTCACTCCAAAAGCATCATGTTTTGACCTGCTCCTCCAAGATCCTACACAGCTTATGGTCCCCAAACAGCCATGCCAAAAAGGTAACTCAAACCTCAAATGACCAAAGAGAGACCACAGGCATTTATTCACCTTCTCTAGCTGTGTGATGGAACCCAGTTCATTAAAGCAATGGCCAGTTCCTAAGGAAGTGGTTCTGCATACATACCTGAATCCCTGAAATATCATGGTAACTCAAAGAAAAACAGAAGACATCTTCAAAGGAAAGAAGCAAGGCAGGACCAATTCATAAATTTAAGTTATTTGAATTAATTCAGAGATTAGAAAAGTAATTTCTATAAAGACTAATAATGATTTTAAAAGCCAGTAACTTTCCATGTTTTTAAGGCTTTAAGTATTAATTCAAACATCTAAACAAGCAAAAGTTTCACATTTCTACATTTTATACACTCCTATAAAAATACTACCTGACTTTAAGAAGCTATTTTGAAGTGAAGGATCTCCAGAAGAAACATATGGATGATTGGTTGTAAAACTTGTATTCCCAGATACAGGTGGTTGGGATGATGCACGAGGAAAATGGTTTGTCTGTGATCCTGTGGATGGATAGTTATATTGCCAATTCGAAGGTGGTGGTGGGTTGGCTCCAGGAAGAAAGCTACCAGAAGGCATTGGTGTAGCAGCTGGGTTCTGAGAAGCAGGTAGTGGCATTTGAGGAACAGGACCGCTATGGAGCAAAGGTGTTACTGGATTAGAGGCCACAGGTGGTCTATTAAGAGTCTGCCCAGATCCCTGAGAACCACCATAGTTAGACTGTCCAGAGGCTGGATTCAAAGTCTTTGCTGGTATTAGATGAGGGTAGGATCCTGGAAGCTGGAAATTATATCCTTGGCTCACTGACACTTGTGAAGACATCAGTGCATTTTGGACAGGACCTTTCAATAAGAGGAGGAAAAATTAGTCTTTCAAACAAATATAGCAATACTTTAAAAAAAATAAAGAAAAGCATATGGTACTCTTACACTCAGCAATAAAAAGATAAATAACCCAATTTAAAAATAACGGAATTAAATAGACATTCAAATATATGTCCAAAGAGATATACAAATGGCTAATAAGCACATGCAATTATTAGTCATTAGAGAAATATAAACATCATTAGTCATTAAAGAAACATAAATCAAAACCACAATGAAATACCAATCACACCAACCAGGATGGGTAAAACGATAGACAACAACAAGTATTGGCAAGAATGGGGAGAAACTGGAACCCTCCTATTGCTAGTGTCACACAAAGGACTAATTATCAATAAAATGAATATACTAGGT
>NW_012149208.1:1067337-1072658 GCF_000956105.1 Propithecus coquereli
AAAAGGCTGGACATGGTGGCTCACACCTGTAATTAATCCTAGCACTCTGGGAGGCCAGGGTGGGAGGATTGCTTGAGGTCAGGAGTTCAAGACCAGCCTCTTGCTGTCTTCTCTCCTGTTGCTCTCATTTTTCTACTAAAAATAGAAAGAAATTAGCCAGACAACTAAAAACAGAAAAAATTAGCCAGGCATGGTGGTGCAAGCCTGTAGTCCCAGCTACTCAGGAGGCTGAGGCAGAAGGATCACTGGAGCCCAGGAGTTTGAGGTTGCTGTGAGCTAGGCTGATGCCACAGCACTCTAGCCTGGGCAACAGAGTCAGACTCTCTCTCAAAAAAAAAAAACAAAAACAAAAACAAAAAACCTCAATGAACTCTTAAAATAAATGAACTTGATTATATACAAAATAGTCCTCAATAAAGTTGATTTTATTAAAAAAAAGAACAAATACATAAGTAAAACTTATTTTGGGCTATTTTTTGTAAATGCCTATATTAAAGAAAAACAAAACTTAAGCTCAACCAATGAGAAGCTGCCAACAAACTTAAAAAATCACTGGGATGAAAATGAACAATTAAATTCTCATTTAGTCCTGGCTACTGGCAAGTACACTGACTCCACTGAGAACATTTCGAGTTACTTTCTGGACCTTTCTATTTAAAATCAGGTTTTTGTTTTTGGTTTTCTTTACTGATCCCTTGCCTAAAGACCCTATAAACGTGAATATGCCATCTTAATCCAATTGAAAAGTGTTTAAACTATTCAAATGGTGACCTTGGGCTTGGAATCATCTTAAAATAAGCAGATTAAAAAGTTGGCCAAAGGAAAAAGACCACTATTTACTGGTATCACCAATGAGAACCCACCAATGAGAATGCTAAATCTGCTTAGAACCAAGGGAATGTCCTGGGTGCCCTAAGGCTGACCTACTCTGAATATACGTTGAAAGCACCTAAACATTGTGACTCTCTTACCTTATATACAGACTTTGAAAGGTTTCACTTTCCCTAAATTTTACCTCCTCAATGTTTATATAGCCCATTTATATAGCCATCTTGAATCCTTCTTTAAATAAGACATGGGATAAGGAAGGAGAGAAAAGCACAAACAAATCAGTTAACTCTGGCTGACCTCCAAAACATCGTATCAGAGGAATATATTCTGGGAAATTAACCACTTATGATTTCTAGGAATATTTGCTTATGCATGTATGATTTACTGAAATCATACATATAAATTACAGAATCTGCATATTCCAAGGGACCGTGAAGATTCCGATACCCTGAGAAACTGCAGGTTAGGGCAGCTAAGCAACTTGTCCCAAATCATACCACCAGTTAACTGAACTCCTAATCACACTCCATATATGCTAACTCCATAGTACAATGTATATCCAATCTCCGGGATTTACTATAAAAAACTATCTAATGTCATAAATCCTATGCCTATACAATCATCTTCCTAGTAGTACAAGGCCATTCTATATGAAATGTATATTCAAAGAGGCACTATAAAGTAGGATTAAGAGCATATCTTGTTGCAACACGTTCTAGAAAAATATAAGAGCACAGGCTGGAAAAACTTACCAAAATTCAAATCCTGGTCTTGATATTTACTAAGTATTTGTCCTTGAGCAAGATAGTTAACCTCTCTAGACCTCAGTTTCCTAATCTATAAAATAGGAACAGGAATATTACCTGTATTATAGAGTTGATGTATATGGCAAACAGAAAAAAGGCCCCCTAAGATGTTCATGCCCCTAATCCACGAAACATGTTAGGTTACATGGCAGAGAATTAAAGTTGCAGATGGAATTTAGGCTGCTAATCAGCTGACCTTGAAACGGGAAGATTATCATGGATTGTCAGGATGTGCCCAATGTAATTGCGAGGGTGAAAGAGGGAGGCAGGATACCATCTACCCAGAGATAGCTGACAAAAAAAAAAAAGGGAGGCAGGAGAGTCCACGTCAAAGGGATGCTATGTGAGAAACACTCAACAAACCATTGCTGGCTTTGAAGATGAAAGGGGGCCACAAGCCAAGGAATGTAGATAACCCCTAGAGGGTAGAAAAAGCAAAAACCCTCATTCTCTGCCAGAGACTCCAGAAAGGAGTTCAGCCCTGACACCTTGATTTTAGCCCAGAGAAACCAATTCACTGGGCTTCTGACCTCCAGGTGACAAATTTGTGCTGTTTCATGCCACTAAATTTATGCCAATTTGTTACAGCACCAATAGGGAACTAATACGAGAATGAGTTTTGTGATACATTCATAACTGTTTTTCATATAGTTAGTACTCATTAAATGTTAGCTACTGTCATCATCTAAGAAACATATTTGTGTCCTTAACACTATAGTATTCATTGGTAATTCCGTTATTAGTAAAGCAAATAATTTCATTTGAACTAATAATTTTTTTTCTAGTGTCATCTAGTTAAAAATTGGCCCTATATTTAGGCTAATCATTTTACTCTAAACGGTTAACCGAGAACATTCTATTCATTCCCTGATTGAAAAAACACATTTACAGCTGGGTACGGTGGCACCCGCCTTTAGTCCCAGCTACTCAGGAGGCTGAGGTGGGAGGATCGCTTGAGCTCACTAGTTCCAAGCTGCAGTGACTTATGATCTTGCCACTGCATTCCAGCCTGGGTGACAGAGTTAGACCGCATCGCTAAAAGAAAAAAAACAAAAACCCAAGACACATTTACTACATTTACAAAGTATCTTCTGAAAACACAAAAGTCAAGTCTGCTCCATCTCTGCCCTCATGTAGCTCACAGTCTAGATGTGAAGACAAAGAACCAGGCAATGACAACAGAGAGTGAAGCGATATGGGAAATCCAGGACACTGAGAGCATGGAGGAAGCAGCATTTTGGCTAGATGAAGGCCAAAAGGTAGCAAAGATGGTTTCCTGAGGAAGGGAATTTTAATCTGAAACCTGGAGAACACAAGTTAGCCTTGGGAAAAGGAGTTCAAGAGGGTTTCCAGTAAAGGGAACAACATATGCAATAGCTTGTGGTCATAACCGGGCATTCTGAGAAAAGTTCAGTATGGCAGGACCAAAGCACTGCGTCAAGTATCTGAAGTGAAGCAGGATTTTAGGACTACCCCCATAAGAAGTCTGAATTTGAGGCCAAGCGCGGTGGCTCAGGCCTGTAATCCTAGCACTCTGGGAGGCCAAGGCAGGTGGATCACTCAAGGTCAGGAGTTTGAGATCAGCCTGAGCAAGAGCGAGACCCCGTCTCTACCAAAAATAGAAAGAAATTATCTGGACAACTAGAAATATATATATAGAAAAAATTAGCCAGGCATGGTGGCGCATGCCTGTAGGCCCAGCTACTCGGGAGGCTGAGGCAGGAGGATCGCTTGAGCCCAGGAGTTTGAGGTTGCTGTGAGCTAGGATGATGCCACAGCATTCTAGCCCGGGCAACAGAGTGAGACTTTGTCTCAAAAAAAAAAAAGAAGTCTGAATTTGAGCCTAAGGGCAATGGGGCTTTCAAAGGCTACCTAGGAGACCCTATAAATTTGCATTAAGAAACAGACCCCCAGGGGAAATTAGAGACTGAAATCAATCTACAGCAGTAATCCTGGAAAGAAAGATGGACTAAATAGTAGCAGAGAGAATATGGAGATTTTTGAATAAATGAAAACATTCATAAAAATAATTTATAACTATATTTTAGGTCATTTGGATAAAAACCTGCCATCTCACAGCCTAATATTGCCACAAGATTTCATGGTCCAGTTTTGTATTTGCATTTACAATTTTTATCACAGGCTAATATGACAAAGAGGCACCTTCAAGCCAGATGCAGCCAAGTGAAAGCCAAATATCATCAAAATGTACAAAATTAGCAAAAGTTTCATAGTAAATTAATAAAGAACATGAAAAGAATATGTTGGGCAGGCAAGGTGGCTCATGACTATAATCCCAGCACTTTGGGAGGCAGAAAAGTAAGGATGGCTTGAAGCCAGGGGTTCGAGACCAGACTGAGCAACATAGTGAGATACCCCCTCCCTCAATCTCTACACAAAAATAAGAAAAATTAGCCAGGCATGGTGATACATGCCTGTAGTCACAGCTACTTGGGAGGCTGAGACAGGAGGATCATACCAGCCCAGGACTTCAAGGCTGCAGTGAGCTATGATCAGGGCACTGCACTCCAGCCTGGGTGACAGAGCAAGACCTCATCTATTAAACAAAAACAAAAATAAAAGGCTGAGCCAGGTGGCTCACACCTGTAATCCCAGCACTCTGGGAGGCCGAGGTGGGAGGATGGCTCGAGCTCAGGAGTTTGAGACCAGGCTGAGCAAGCGTGAGATCCCTGTCTCTACTAAAAATAGAAAAAATTAGCCAGGCGTGGTAGCATGTGCCTATAGTCCCAGCTACTTAGAACACTGAGGTAGGAGGATCACTTCAGCCCAGGAGTTTGAGGTTGCTGTGAGTAGGCTGACACCAGGGCACTCTAGCCCAAGCAACAGAGTGAGACTCTGTCTCAAAACGAACAAACAACAACAAAAAGAAAACCACTTAAGTAGAATAACAGTGGTCAAGTAAGACTTCCTATGTTTAAATCTAGGTTCTATTATTTATTACCTGTGTGACCTTGAGCTAGCTGCTTAACCACTCATCTCAGTTTTCTTGTCAGTAAAAATAACAGTTCCTACCTCATAGGGCTGTTGTGAAGATTAAATGAGATAATGCATGTAATGCAACCTAGCACAGTGCCTGGGCACACAGTAAGTGAACAATAAATGTTAGTTCTTACTGTCACTATTTCTGTCTTTCAAGAGCTCTCAGTCTGCCCCCAGAGACAAACAAGAAGCTCAATAGTTACCACGTGCAACATGGTAAGTTCTAATAGAGGTATGCAAAGAGTATTATGGGAATCCAGATGTACTGACCACATTGAAAACATTAAATGGAACCTGATCACAACAGTCAGTGTTATAGATCATATGCCATTTTTATTCACAGCATGCTTTGATCATAACTAAAGACTTCCTATATTAAACAATCATAAACATGGTTTATGTCAGAGTGAAACTAAAAGATTGTTTCTATCGCTCCCAAAATAGAAGTATAGCATAAGCCTAGCATTTAACACATCAACTGCCATGTGTATTTAACTCATGCTAGTTTTGAGCCCAGGGCCCTGTGAAGCATATGTAACTCAAATTTGTCTCTTTACCTTGGGACCCGAGTGAACTATTTTTCAAGCTGCATAGAACTCATGCACAGAAAACAATAAAAAATAACAGATTTTTCATTAAATTAGAAAGGATCGTTCTGTTTTTGAAGTTTTTATTCTATTTTCG
>NW_012149208.1:1073858-1076985 GCF_000956105.1 Propithecus coquereli
AATATAATTTAAGCAAGCTACATTAAATCTAAAGCTTAAAAGTTTTCAATAGAACACCTAAGCAGCAATTACTTCCTTGCAACAGTTAACCAAAACTAGACTCTAGTATGTAAATTTTTTGTCACCTCCTAGAAAAATACCCTTCCCTTCAACTTGCCACCACATTGCGACTCTCTGTATAATTAGCAGGATAAACAATAAAACCACCCAATATAGGACATTAACCATTTATTGAGATTACATCTATAGAAAAACTTCAGAAATGGGGCTTATAAATAGACTGTCAAAATTATATTTTAGAAGAGGCTTATATTTGCAGTCCTATGATCTCACTCCCCACCTCAGTTGGCCACATTCTTACAGCTGCTATCATCCTGAACTGCAATCACCAGCTACATACCTGAATTCCCAATTGGTTCTGGGCACTGTATGTATAGGGGGTGCTTTCTTATTCTCTTTTATATGCGAAAGGACAGAATGTAGAAGGTGTGCAACAAATGTCTGTTGGACTGGATCAAATCAACATAGTGACAATATCACATTGGTTAAATTCCTTTAATATTTCAATATTATGACAACTATACTTACATATAAGCTTGCAAGCACATTTGGAGGATTTGCCATTTTCAGTTTATGTAAAATTGAAATTTATACATTATAAGAAAAACCCATAACCGTATGACATCTTGTTCAAATTATTTGACCTTAACATGAATGTTTTAAAGTGATTTCATCCTTTGTGTAAATGTTACTAAATATCCTAGAATAAAACGTAGTTTACATAATCTGTTACCATAAATTTGACAAATAACAATTAATTCAACTTAACACCCTTTCAAGTGTCTTTCCCCCACTTATTCTTGCTTCTGCCCCCATAGCTGCCTACTCAAAGACATTTTTTAAAGTCTTTTAGAGGCAGCTTTGTAAAGAAAACAGCAGTCTTCTCTAAAAATAATGTAAATTAGCAATTTTAATCATTGGCTATTTTCTCCATCACAGCAATCTTGGATTCCAATGGGCAATTTAGGTACTTTAGTATTATTATTCTACTAGTCTTATGTCCATAAACCAAAGATTTGTAGGTAAATTGGTACGCAGGCAAGTTGCTGGCAGAAAATCTGTCTTTCTCTATTATAACATATAATAAACTTAGCAAATCACAATAGAGGACAATCTAAGGAATCCTAGTAGAGGTGTAAAATTATGACATTCTCATGCCAAATGACAAACCATAGTGCCACATGTACACTGTCGTCAGAAGTTCAGAGAGTTGTGTCCAACCACTTTTCGAGTGATGTAAACACCTCTGGAAATCAAACAGGAGAGCCTCTCTTCTATTTGATTCTTTCACTGCTGGAAACAGGTGGCCCAGGTACAATTCTGGGAAGGTTCTGGGAGAGATGAGTAGGCCGTAAAGGGGTCTCCCATAAGCAGTCATGCATTCATCTCCCAAATTCAGACCGAGTAGAACACCCACCCCACTTCAGGGCCTACAGAACCGAGATGAATCGCACTCCAAACCCTCACGTCTAGGAGACTAGAGCGCGGTGGCGCGGAGGGTCAAAGCACACAGGCACTATGATCCTGGTAATCGAGTTTTGAGGTATTGAGCAAATCTTCATTTTCTCACCCATGTTTACTGACGGCGCTGCATACAGCAGGTGCTCACTAACTGCTGACTGATACACAAATGTGAAACACTAAGACGAGCCTGAGGCTGTGGATGCACGTTCGCCGCGGTCTCCTAGCCGTCCACCACCACCCGCGCCGGACCCCAGTAGCGAGGCCACCTCTCCATCTCTGTTGCCTCAAGCAGCAGCAGTAACCAAAGGTCAGTTCGAGCCCCGGCCCAGGCTGCGCCCGCCCCCCGCCCCCAGGCAGCACTCACCGTTGGTGTAGGGAGACCCCGAGGCCGAGGCGGCCCCGTTCTGGGCCTGCAGGTCGGTTGGAGCGCCGCCGGAGGCCGGTATTCCCGGCTGGGACATGATGACGACGGTAGAGTTGGAAGGAGCCGTTCAGGGTCGACAACAGCGCCCAGCAGGGAGCTGAAAGCCGACTGCTGAAGCGGACGGTGGGGCTAACAACTTAGGACTGAACACCGGGAGAACAGAGGACGGCGCATCAAGCCCGAGGCATGGCGCTACACTCTCCTGAGCCCGCCGGCGGCCACAGCCTAGCCTGGGAGCTGAGGGTTGGGAATCCGGCCGGTGGGGCCTCGAAAGCCCGGCTGGGAGGCAGCGACCAAACAGGGAGAGGAGGGAGGCCCCGGACGGAAGTGCTTGTCAGCCGCCTGCCGCGCAGGCGCAATCGGGACACGTGGCACTTCCGGCTCCGGGCTAGTTGCCGCTGCCGCCGCTGCCGGCGCTCTCTCCTCTCCTCGAGGGGCTTCCCCGAGGCCACCTGACAGCTCCTGGCGTCCCGGCCGGGAGGACCGTCCCGGCCTCTCCTGCCACGTCAGTGACTATCACCGCCGGCCGGAAGTGGCGTGTGTCACCGCTACGGAAATTGTCGCCGTCGACGTGACCTGGCCCGCTGGGCCGGGATCGAAGTGCAGTCTTGGCTGCGGTAGCCGCTTTCGTGGGGTGGAACCGATAGTTTTGTGAAGATTACCCAACACGACTGACGTCATCGTCCCATGTTGAGACCGTACCACCACTGGTAGTCGAACCGGTTAATGTTCGCCGCAGTATTTCATTTCACATTTCGTCGTCATATTCCGGGTGTAAATTGTAAAGGATTTCGAAAAGAGCTGGTTAAATATGTATATGTGTTAAAAATGTGATCAAGGTCGGGCGCGGTGGCTCAAACTATGATCCTATCACTCTGGGAGGCCGAGACGGGAGGATCGCTTGAGCTCAGGAGTTTCGAGACCAGCCTGAGCAAGAGCGAGACCCCGTCTCTACTAAATATAGAAAAATTAGCCGGGCGTCGTGGCGCGCCTGTAGTCCCAGCTACTCGGGAGGCTGAGGCAGAAGGATCGATCGCTGGAGCCCAGGAGTTGGACGTTGCAATGAGCTCTTCATGGTACCACTGCACTCTCCCGGGGTTTGCCGGGGTGAGACTGTCTCAAAAAAAAAAAAAAAAAAGGAAAATAAAGTCCCCTCCTCACTCCTCCCCCCAAATATAT
>NW_012149208.1:1078185-1085249 GCF_000956105.1 Propithecus coquereli
GAAGATGATAGTTTGGGTGAAATTGTTTTCAGCTTAGAGCCACTATAACAAAATCCTAAATCATATATCCAAAAACACATAAAAAGATACACAAACACAAGCTTCTCAATGTTTTAAAGAGAAAATAGACCTTGGAGAGAACTTGAACCTTCCTAAGATCAGACAGAAAATCAGGGTCATTCTTCAAAGAAGCAAATGCTTAGGCCTGGTCTCATACTTACATTAGTTTAATTCTTTTTTTTTTTTTTTGCAACTCCATTTGAATTATCTTGGTTGTTGACGTTGGCACAGTGGTTTGATTTGGTTAAATCAAGCTTTCTTTGAACTTTGTTCTGTTTAAGCAATATCTTTGTGTTCAGAGATTTTAAAAAGCAAATAATCTAATTGGTTAAATGAGGTTAAATGAACATAAATAATTTGCTAATAAGTAAACAATACTTTTTCTAAAATTTATTCTACCCCTAAGTTTCCCTATTGCTATTATCCCCTCCAGGGCCAGGCACAGTGGCTTAAGCCTGTAAATCATAGCACTTTGGGAGTCCTAGGAGAACCTGTTTCTACCAAAAATAAAAAAAATTAGCAGGGCATGGTGGTATGTGCCTGTAATCCCAGCTACTTGGGAAGCTGAGGCAGGAGGATCACTTGAGCCCAGGAGTTTGAGGTTGCAGTGAGCTATGCTGATGCCACCGCACTCTTGGCATGCTAGCAACAGAAGAGGGCTCTGTCTCAAAAAACAAACAAATCCTATGGTTAAGTCTTTCAAATTTTTTTTACACTTTCAATGTAGTCAGCTTTAAAATATTGAGATCAAATGCTTAAGTAATTGAGGTGAGACAACATATAAAAACAGTTAAGTAATTTTCATATTAAGTATTTACCTATATGTACTCTACACTACCATATACTTTTCTAAACTGATGTCAATAATATATTCTACTTTTTTTTTAATCTTTTCCAGAACAGGACCCTTCTGCCACATATACACAATTCATATGTCCATTACAAGATTTTCTGCACATTATTTTCAGAGCCTTCAACCCTACTTAACGAAATTGTAAACAACAAAATAAGTGACAAGAAACTACTTCAGTAAGGAGATAACTACTATACAAAGAATATTCTATTACATTTGATTATTTATTTTGGAGGGAGATAGCATTCCTAATAAAATTTGCTGATGTGCAGAAGTGGACTTAGGCTCACACCAGGGCCCCCTTTGCCTGCTTGCTCATTGTCAGGTGATAAATAGGATCAATTCAGTTTACTTTTCAGGAAGGAGGAAATTGTTTTAGGTCCTTCAATTGTTCTTTAAAAAAATTGATCTATTTCTATTTCAAACAGTTTCAATTACAAACAGGTTTACACAAACAACAGTTTCATTCACTGAAACTCTCTTGTGGCTGCATTTTAAGAACAATTCTTTTGGCCTCATTTGCCTCTGATAGGACATCTGTTTGTATCTAAAGTCAGCAGCTCCGAAGCTATTAATACATCACAAGTACCCTCCTCCCATACCAAGCCACAAGCTTCTTGCTCAGGCTGTTCTTGAACTCCTGAGCTCAAACAATCTGCCTGCCTCTGCCTCCCAGAGTGCTAGGATTACAGGCGTGAGCCACCGTGCCCAGCTAAGAAATACATATTTTTAAGTTTCAAATTTGGTAAGAGATATTGAGGAATCAGTGCTGAGATAGAGAATAAGAAGCAGGAGGCTACTTTGGATAGGATGGTTAGGACAGGAGGTGACATTTAAACTATAATCCAAAGGATGAGAAAGCTAGCTACACAAAGAAAAGAAGGGGAGAACAAAGGCCCCAGGCATAGGAACAGCACCTACAAATGCCCAGGGGCAGGAATGATCTTGCTGTGGTGAGCAGAGTGGTATGAGACAGATTGGAGTAGTAGAAGGGGGCCAGAGCAGTAAGAGCCTTAAAAGCCACTGTAAGGAGTGTTAGAGGTTTTGGGAAGCAATTGAATTATGAACGGGGTAATTTGATCCAATTCATACTTTAAGATGAATCCATGAAAAAAAGTCAATCCAATCACTGTAAGGATAATTGATTGGAGGGAAAAGAATGAAGTTGTTGCTGTAACCCAGACCAGAAATGATAGTGGCCTACAGTAAGGTGGTTACAATGAAGATAGAAGTGGATTTACTAATCCAAGTTAAAACTTTGGACTTTGATATCTCTTTTGCTTTTGCTAGCCACATGCAATCAATCACGAAACCTTATAGATTCCAACCTTTACTCGTGACTCCCTATTTCTCATATATGACTCCCTGTTTCTCTGTTCCCACTGACCCAGCCCAGGCCCTTATTACCTCTCACCTGCATGACTGCATTAGCCTCATTACTGATTTCAGCTTTCAGTCTTAACTTGTTCCAATACAACCCACACACTGCTGCCAGAGGAAACTTTCAAAAACACAGTTGTGACCATGTGCCCACTCTGCTCAAAACCCTCAAAAGGCTCTACCCGAAGTTCCAGGCCAAATCTAGCCAGTTAAACCACAATACTTGTCTGGTGCTTTTCTCACATCTATTCCTTTTTATATGTTACTCTCTCATTATGATATATTATTCATTAGTGTCCATTTTATACACATAGGAAGTGAAACTTTGAGTGGCTAGTGGTGTTGGAATCAGTCTTTGAACTATAGTCTCTAGCTACATTTTTTTTAATTTTAAGTGTTTTATAAAACTGTATAGTATATAATATTATAAAACTGGTTACATCTGTGAGTTGCAACTGAGGGTGATTTTTATTCCCATTATATTTTCTGGATTTTCCAAACTTTGAATAATTACTGTGTATTACTTCTGTAACAGCAACAGCAATAATCAAAAAGATCGAGGGATTTCGCCTTAAAAAGAAGGAAATTCTGACATATGTCAGAATATGGACAAACATTGTGAACATATTTCACTGGCTTGTGAAATAAGCCAGTCACAAAAAGACAAATACTGTATGATTCCATTTACATGAAGTACTTAGAGTAGTCAAAATCAGAGGTAAAGTGGAATGGTGGCGGCAAAGGGCTGTTTAATTGGTACAGAGTTTGTTTTATAAGATGAAAAGAGTCACGGTGATAGATGGTAGTGATGGTTCTACAACATTATGAATGTATTTAATACCAGTGAACTGTACACTTAAAAATGGTTAAGATGGTAAATTTTATGTGTAGTTTACCACAAAAAAAAAATGAATGGGGGAAAAAAAATCCTATGTACCCTTTAAGGCTAGCCTCCAATACTAGCTTCTGCCACTTCTCCACTCACCACTCTCATCACTGCTTTGTTACCCTTTATCTCCCACTACCTTTTTTTTTTTTTGGACTACAGGCATGCGCCACCACACCCAGCTAATTTTTTCTATATTTTTGGTTACCTGGCTAATTTCTTTCTATTTTTAGTAGAGACGGGGGTCTTGCTCTTGCTGAGGCTGGTCTCGAACTCCTGAGCTTAAGAGATCCTCCCGCCTGGGCCTCCCAAAGTGCTAGGATTACAGGTGAGCCACCATGCCCAGCCTCACTACCTTCTTTTATAGTTAGTTGTGACCTAACACATCTCCCTGCATTAAGGGAAGAGACTATGGCTTGTTTATTGTCACATTTCCCCATTCCTAGTGGTTTTACAATTTGTTGCTGAAGCCAGCAGTAATCATAATTTAGATTTTTAAAAGGTTGACCAAAATGCCACAGATGTCAGGAAAGAAAATTGTAATCTTGAGGATTACAAGTGAATTGCCTCAGGCCACCTAAGTGTTTATGAAATCAAACTGAATTCAAGAGAAGTGAATTCAAGTGAGTGGAGAGGGTGTTAGGGAGAACCCAGACTCAAACAACAGGCTCCTCCAACTCAGACCAATGAACTCTAAGAAAACCCTTCAACCCCTTGAGGATATACATGTGCAAATTAATCACTCAAGTTTGTTGAGTACCTATTGTGTGTCAGGCACTAAAAATGGGTTTGAGAAGGAAAAAGGCAGATATGGCTCATAACCTTAGGAAGCTCATAGAATGCCTGTTGGTGGTGTGATTCTTTAAGCAAATAATCACACATATTTAATTGTGTAACTTCAATGATAAAGCAAATTGTACAGTTGCCGTGGAAACCTGTAACAGAGGGCTCAACCAAATGTGGGAGGAAGGTCTTGAGAGTCGCCTATCTGAGCTGAGAGACCTGAAGAACGTGTAGGAGTTACCTGGGTGGAGAGCAGAGCTGGGAAGAAGCGGTTCTGGCAGAGGGAAACCCAGGTGCGAAGGGAGAGCTCATGGAGTGAGGCACTTCTGAGGCTGGAGCGAAAAGGGAGAGATCCAGTAAAGCCAGTGATAGGCTTTGTTGGGAATCCATGAACTAGCCTCAGCTTCAGTTCCCAAACAGCTCCTCTTTCTGTCTCCGTCACCTAGAATCTTAGGTGTGAGAGCAGTTTTCTAAGCACTGATTTCACATTTCCATTCAACACACCCAAGTATTAAACACATTTAAAGAAGTTAACGTTAATCCATTAGTAAAGAACGCCGGAGTCAAGACAGTCATATTTAAAGCTGAATACCCAGCATCCAACACATTATGTGGCACACAGGTAACCATTACATTTTGTAAATTACTAATGAATTCGAGAAACACGTGTACTATAAAAAAAAAATTTTTTTTTGAGACAGAGTCTGGCTCTGTTGCCCGGGCTAGAGTGCAGTGGCGTCAGCCTAGCTCACAGCAACCTCAAACTCCTGGGCTCAAGCGATCCTTCTGCCTCAGCCTCCTGAGTAGCTGGGACTACAAGCATGTGCCACCATGCCCGGCTAATTTTTTCCATTTTTTTTGTAGGGGGCTGCGGGTCTTATTCAAGCTCGTCTCGAACTCCCGTCTCAGCCTTCCAGATTACAGACGAGCCACCGCGCCCTGCCCTAAAAATGTGTTTTTAAAAAACAGATGCCAAGGATAATTTCCCCAATCGAGGGACAAATGTTCCCTTCTCTTCTAGGCCGGCGGGCCCCTAAAACCCCTCTGGACGGCTGCGGGGAGGCGGGAGAGCGGGCTGACCCAGGCAGGCCGTGTGCAGGTGCTGAGGGTAGGGAGTGCAGGCCGGCTCTCTCCGCGGGGAAGTTGGCGGCGGAACCGCTAGGAGGCGGAACTGTGGCCGCGCGGCGCTGTGGTCCTGCCGACCATCGTTAGTGAGGCACCTGCCGGCCCGGAAGGAGCTGATATGAACTGGGGCTTCGGCAGCCATCGCTCTTTGCAGTTTGGTCTCCGAGTGTGGTGCTGACGCTAAGCGGGGAATTGCGTTCTCTCCAGTCGCAGGTGAGTAGCGGCTCCTCCTTCTGGGTGGACCGGCGGGCAGCAGCTGTGGATGCCCGGGAAGGCACACTTTTAGGGCCTAGGGCCCCTGTCTGTGGCCCTGAGTGGTAGGGGCGTCTCATTTTCGCCCCGGAGAGGGACAGGTCCCTTCCATGCTCCGCGGGGCCTCTCCGATAGCCCTCGGGGCAGGACTTAGCTGCTGTCAGACGCTTGCTTGGTTATTCCAGGAAAGAACGAGATGACTTAAGGCAAGCCCCTTCCTTCTCCTGGGTCTCATTTTCCTCACCCAGTAAGGTGAAGGTGACGAGGACCATTGACAGCTGAAGAGGCAGTGACACGCCTTGGTGTTTTCAGCTCTCCCAAGTAGCGTGGAGGCAAACTGAGCTTCCTTACTAGTAGTGCTTAAAGTTGTGCAATAGCCCAAGACCCACTTGAGTGGGAAAAAGATACACTGTTGGAAAAATTGTAATGATTTATGAAGTGTTGAACATATTCTAACAAGATAGAAATTTGTTTTAAAAGAGCTAAAGCTCTGACTTTGTTAGCCAAAAGAACAAAGTTCCTCAGGAACTTAAGGTGTTTGGTACATTGGGCAAAATGAGGTGAAGAAATCCTTTTAACTTGAAAAATTAAACCTAGTATCGTTTATTTGCAGTTCTTACGTCAAGCTGTATATTACCAAGTATCTTAATCTGAAGAAGCCCTACGTTTAATGTTAAAATATCAATTAAGAGTAAGTCTCATTGAAACAAATGAAAGAAGGAAAGGAAAGGAACATTTATTGACATGTGTAAGGCGCTAGGTATACACGCAACAATCCACCAAGGAAGAGAGTAGGATCATCTGTATTTTACAGATGACAAATAAAGATTTACAATTTGTCAATAATTAGTGGTACTGATATATTGAATCAGTGTGTATATCTACTATTGTACCTTTAAGTAGATTTGTATTTTTCAAAATATTTTGAACTTAAAAATTTTAAGATAGTTCATTGGCATTTTTTGAGTTTGCAGAAAAGGAAAGTGACGTCTTTATTTTAGAAGTATTGGAAAAGTTGGGGCGTGGGGGTTCATGCCTGTAACCCTAGCACTCTGGGAAGCTGAGGCTGGAGGATCACTTGAGCTCGGAAGTTCAAGAGCAGCCTGAGCAAGAGGGAGTCCCCCATCTGTATCAAAAATAGAAAAAAAAGAATTAGCGGGGCGTGACGGCACAGACCTGTAGTCCTAGCTACTAAGAGGGCTGAGGCAGAGGAGGATCACTTGAGCCCAGGAGTTTGAGGTTGCAGTGAGCTATGATGATGCCACTGCGCTCTAGCCAGGGTGACAGAGTGAGACCCTGTCTCCAAAAACAATTAAAAAGTTAGAAAAGCATTGTCTGTAATTATGAACATTAGCAGTTTAAATAAGGTGCATTTTAACCTTCCTTTGCTTTGCACTATTGTGCTGGAGTAGAAATTCAAGTAAGAAATAGAAGATGGAAAATTAGTCTATCAGAAATGAAAATTACTGCCATTATCTTTTGAATCTTACAAATTAGGATTCTATAGTAGTGAATTCTACAGTAGTAGTTCTCCACCCACTTCTTTACACACTTGGCTGACACTCATTTAACTTATTTCTCTGCAAAACATTACTAAGCAAATAATTTTTAAATCACAGTGTTGAAAAGTTTCTCTTCCTTGTGTATGGCTTTTAGAACAACTTCAATTAGAGGACTGAATTTGTCATGTATGTCAATTTTCATTTTCTTAGTTCAGTGTTGGCA
>NW_012149208.1:1087324-1090575 GCF_000956105.1 Propithecus coquereli
ATAATGGCTTTTTTGAGATATAGTTGATGTACCATAAAATTTACCCTTTTAAAGTGTACAATTCAGTATTTTTAATATAGTCACAATGTTGTGCAACCATCACTACTATCTAATTCCAGAACATTTGATCACCCCAGAAAAAAACCCAGTACCCATTAGCAATCACTCCTCATTTTCCCTTCTCCCAGTCTGACAACCAATAATCTGTTTAATCTAAAGATCTGCCTGTTCTGGACAGTTCATGTATATGGATTCATCCATATAAGTTTACTGGGACAAGGCTTTAAGAAGTTATTTGTAATCTGAGAAGTTCTGTTCCATTACATCCTTTCCACAGATTTCCATGTTACTTGAGTAGATCACTTTTCTAATCTGCATGGGGACTTTTCCTGTTTGGTGTTCATGCAATAAATAAATCTGCTGACGTGTATATGTTTCCTTGTTCTTGACCTTTGCTCTTCACATGTCTTAATAGTGTGTTCATGGTGTTGTATAACCTGTTTTCAGGGCTCAGGTATCTGTTTGTAGCTAAGTAACTTTTATTCTTAGTTGGGCATTTTTGCCTCTACTTAACAACCACCACCACCAAAAAATAGTTAATTTTGTTTCTGATGACTCACTCCTAGCTTGTTTTAAGGTTCTTAGAAACCACAACTTTGAAGAAATATAAATATCTCTTGTTCTCTTCTGAAGCAGAGTTTCTCCATTTCTGTTATTAGATTATTTCTCTTGGGACAAATTTTACAACAGCAAATTGGTGCCATTCTTACGCAAACAATCCTTTTTCTTTCAAGGCTTACCCCATGCCATCCTTTACCATTCCTCATTCAAGTAGTACATGAAGAAGAATATAACCTGTGAAGCTATTTTAAAATATAAAGGCTGTAGTCCAACGACTTGCAATATGATTATACTTCCCTTTTTTTCCAAAAAGCTTGGTGCACTTTTCACCTTAAGTTTTTCCCTTAAGAAGTGCATTGTCTGAAATTCATAGTGCTCTCTTAGCAAGGTTGGGTTCTTTGTTGTCTTGACAGGATACGCAGGCCTGATTCACGTTTACGGAGAAGTGCACTATCACAGTTTATCATACCACTGCTGAATAGCTCTCACCTGCCAACAGTCATCTTCAGTAAGGACTTTGCCACTTGATTCACAGTCTTGCTTTCTACAGCAATGCCTTCCACTCTTCCAGGTGATGACACTGTCCTTCCTTGTGTACAGTGTACCCTCTAGCCTGGCTTCCAACATATTTCACCTCTGTTTTTCTTCCTCTGTCCATGCCAGAGCCAGACCTGACTTTTCTTGAATTCTTGAACTCCATATCCTCCTCCACTTTGCTGGTACAATTTCGGTCCACCTTTTACCTCTGTCACCCTTTTCTGCTTTTTGGCTTCCAGACATTTTCCCTATTCTCCCAGTTCTCCTTTTTCTTTTAGAGACGGGGTCTCGCTATGTTTCCCAGGCCAGACTTGAACTCTTGGAGTCAAGCAATCTACACAACTCAGCCTCCTGAGTAACTGGTACTACAGGCCTGTGCCACTGCCCCTAACCTATTCTGCCAGCTCTATTCTGTCAGAAGCCTACCTTTGATCACCACCCCACCTCTATACACTATCACTCCAGGTAGAGTGCAGTGGTGTCATCATAGCTCACTGCAGCTCAAACTCCTGGGCTCAGGCGATCCTCCTGCTTCTGCCTCCTGAGTAGCTGGGACTACAGGCACACGTCACTACACCTGGCTAATTTTCTGTCTTCAATAGAGATGATGTCTCGCTCTTGAGCAGGAGGCTGGTCCTGAACTCCTGAGCTCAAGTGATCCTCCTGGCTTGGCCTCCCAGAGTGCTAGGATTACAGGCTTGAGCCACCTCACTCAGCCTCAGCCTGAACTTCTGATCAGATCACTTTGGCCACTCTCACTAGTACTCTCAAAGTCCCGTTTTCCTTGTCCTTTTTCATCCCTATCCTACAGGTCCTTAATCTCCAGTCATTTCATGTTCTTGAAGCTGAGCTTTGCTAGCGGTGGGTGAGAGGTTGGAAATCAGCACAGAGTGGCACTGCTTCATGAATGTTTGCTTTTCAATTACAACTGAGTTCTTGCTCTCTTTAGCAACCTTTTAACTTGATCCATTCCCCACAGTTAATGCTTGCTCTGCTCCTCAAAATTTCTCTACACCCCTTCACTTTTGGAGCCATATTCCGGCCACCTCCACAGATTTGCTGGCCCTCCTTTCCTCTAAGCTTAGAGGGAGAGATGCTGTCTCAGTCCAAGCTCCTCTGGAGGCTTTGTCCGTTCCTTTTATTTAATTCCTTCTTTCTATTTTATTTAACCTCTCCCTTTCCACTAGCTCCTTCCCTTCAGTTTATCATCATACTCAAGCCTCACACTTCTTTGAGAAGAAAGTCTCACTTCCCTCATTCCATTTCAAACTTTCTGAAAGAGGAATTTCTCCTCACTATCCCATCTATTAACTTCTTGTCCCATTCACTTCTCAATAATAACAGGAACCAGGCTTACTTTGTGCATTTTATCTCATTTGATCTTTACATACCCTGAGAGATTTTTCAGAAGAAACTTCTAACTTGTCCAAGGTCATGCCGTTTATGAATCCTGGAATTAGGCTCTGCTCTGCTTTAAGCACTGGCCACGGGCTCTCTGACACCACTGCTCCACTGCAGGCTGCTCATGCTGTCAACAGTTGGCTCCTTGTCACCAAAGCCAGCAGTGGCCTCGCTGCAGCTGTATTTGATGTCACTAACTTCTTTGCTTCCCATTTTTGCCAGTGTCTCTAATAGTTCCTTTGCCCTTTCTTGATTTCATTGATTCTTCCACACCCATCTGTCCCTTAAAGACAGTAAAGAACTTAGTTTTTACATAGCATTTTGGCTATTGCTTGAGGCAGGAGGACTTTAGGCAGAGATGGTAGAACATTCTGATGTTGGAAAGGAGAATGGGCAAAGGTTTTAAGGTGGCAAAATATGGGTCACTCACAGTGAATGGCAGGCAGTTTACTTAGATCCAGAGAAAGCTACAAGTAAGGAAGTAATATGTACTAAGCTTGGAAAGGTAGCTAAGAAGTAGATAGTGAACGTTCTAAGATATTAGGAGTTTGATTAAATCATTTCTCAGCTCACAAAACATTCAGTGGCTCTCCATCCACATGTATAGGGTGGCCAAATAATTTATCACCTAAATTAGGAGCCTTCTGAATGAAAGGAAGCGCTATTAATAATTACACTGAGATGGCCGGGCG
>NW_012149208.1:1092015-1093342 GCF_000956105.1 Propithecus coquereli
TGTACTAACTTACTTAATCTCTACAGCAACCATCTTCGATAGCTACTGTTGTCCTCGTTTTACTGATGAGGAAAGTGGGGTAACCTGCCCAAGGTAGACAGTAAATGGTAAATGCCTGGTTCCAGAGCTCCTGCTCTTAATCTCTACACCATAATGCTCATAGGGATTCAATAAATGGTAGCTGCTATTTTTTGTTCATTTCTCTTTGTATATTAAATTGAAGGACTGCTTCAGTATTGTTTCTTTTGTCCATATATTGTAGGTAGCAAGCATGAAGTCCCAATGCCTAAGTTTAGTCTCAGATTTATCACTCTGGCTCCTACAAGACACATGTCAAATAAATGCTGAATTGAACTATACTCTGTATTTTCTACTATGATTTAAAAGTTTTTTTAACATTCAGTAATATGATTAAAATTTGAAAAATACAGAAAGATAACAAACTTAAAAATTTACCACCTGGAACCACTTGCTATTAAAAAAAAAAAACAAAAGAAATGGAAAAGGATTTTACTCCACATGGGTATGATCAGACTTGGAAACTCTTATTTCATTATCATAAGCTTACTTTTCTTTTTCTTCTCCCTGCTCTTCTCCTTTCTCCCCTGCCCCCCAACAAGGTTTTGGTAAATATTTCATAAATAACATTTGTGATACACATCTTCATACATAAAAGTTTTCTATATGTAGGACAATTTCTGAAAGTAGAGTTCTTGGGTCAAATAGTATCAACAGATATATAATTGTCAAATTGGTTTTGTGACAGTTTATACTGCCACCAGTGTGTTTCTCTCACCACATCCCTTCTAGTCCTGGCCGTTATAATTCCTTTTCATTTTGCTACTTTGATGGGCAAAGAATTGTTTCTACTTGGTATTTAAGTGTCATTTTTTAAATGCATCGGTGTAGATCATGTTAGACCAGCCTAGATAAGAGTGTTTAACTCTATAAGGTTGTTGTAGAATTATTTACTAAGAGTTAGTGTTTAATACTGTTAGTGTTTAATGTATATTGGTGTTTAATATTGACTACTAAATTCAAAACTCTCTTTTTCAGACCCTATCAGATTTGGATATGTCCTTCATATTTGATTGGATTTACAGTGGTTTCAGCAGTGTGCTACAGTTTTTAGGTAATGTTAGCCTTTTGTGCTTTATCCCATTTAATCTTTTTTATATAATAATGCTTATTTGTGTAGAGCCGCTTTATATATAAGCCAGTAGTTAAGAATGTGGGCTTTGAAATCATACAAGTGTGTTCAATTATTCATTGCATCCATTTTTTTTTTGAGACGGAGTCTCACTCTCTTAACTTGTCCAAGGTCATG
>NW_012149208.1:1094461-1099882 GCF_000956105.1 Propithecus coquereli
GCCTCCCAGAGAGCTAGGATTACAGGCGTGAGCCACTGCGCCCGGCCCACCAAGAGAATTTTTAAATCTTTTTATCAGACCGGAATATTTTGTCACGTACTATTTGCAACAACTGGATCAGAAATAAGGATTTTAACTTAATATAAACTGAATCTCAGTTTGGTCTCGAACTCCTGAGCTCAAACAATCCGCCCGCCTCGGCCTCCCAGAGAGCTAGGATTACAGGCATGAGCCACCGCGCCCGGCCCACCAAGAGAATTTTTAAATCTTTTTATCAGACTGGAATATTTTGTCACGTACTATTTGCAACAACTGGATCAGAAATAAGGATTTTAACTTAATATAAACTGAATCTCAGTTTATAGAAAAGTGAAACTAAGCTGAATTATGTTGAAAAGGCAAAACAAATTGCATCACAATCAGGAACAACAAGGTTAGTAGGGCAAACATTAGGAAGGAGTGTAGAGAAAGGGAGACAAACCAAAGCTTTGGAATCGGACCTGGGTTCGCATTTCAGATCTGACTTCAGCACTTGAGCAAGTCAATCCTAAGCCTTAGTTTCCCCCTCTGTGAAAAAGAGATGGTAGTGCCTAATTCAAAGAGTTATTCTGAAGATTAAATGAAACAATGTATGTACTTTGAAGTGCCTATATATGTTACCACAAAGTAAGAATTTAGTCCAACCCACAATCTTTAAAAATTGAAGTTTAAATGTTCTAGATGTTTTGGAATCATATCCAGTGTACTTTTACTATTTAAAATTTAGGGTCGTAAGATTGATTGCATTGGTTAGAGGCAATCTTTGTAGATTTAAGAAATAGAAGTATTGGTGGGTTTTTTTTCATATCTTGGGAGGGCCAGAATAGAAGTACTGTTTAAAGAAATTGTTAGTCAGAATTCATAATTAAAGGAGAAATGTAGTATCCCAGGTCTAGTAAACATGGAAGACAATGCCAAGTATTTTATGAAAGTTTCCCTAATAGACTAGGGCACAAATATTTACTCCTAAATTGTCAAAGTAATCAGCATTTTGGCATATGTTAAGGCAACACACATATTCTATTGACTAGGGCAAAGTTTAGTTTATAATTATTTGAAGTCCCAAACCAGGGATAGAGATAAAATAGCTCTTTTATTTTATTTTTTTAGAGATAGAGTCACGCTCTGTCGCCCAGGCTATAGTGCAGTGGCGTGATCACAGCTCACTGCAAGCTTGAACTCCTGGGCTTAAACGATCCTCCCACCTCAGCATCTGGAGTAACTAGGACTACAGGCCCAGCTTAAAATAGCTCTTTTAAAACTGCAAATAGGTTTCAAAATTCAAGTTTAGTTGGGCCAGGTTTAAAGTCATTTGAATAATCTGTGTCAGATATCACTTTGACCAATCATAGCTCTTACTCTGCAGGATTATATAAGAAAACTGGTAAATTGGTATTTCTTGGATTGGATAATGCGGGAAAAACAACATTGCTACACATGCTAAAAGATGACAGACTTGGACAGCACGTCCCAACATTACATCCCAGTAAGTATATTCCCCCATACAACGTAATACTTCAAATGATGCTGAGTCATAGACACTAACCAAAAGTTTTCTGTTTGGGGGGAGTTTCTGGGAGATGAATTATGATCAGGTGATTTGATGTGTTCCTAAAATAGTTTAGTAAATATTAGGAGACCCAGCTCCTAAGGAGTATATTTAGATCTTGAAATAATATTTATACCTTGCTATCAGTTAGTACTGCCTTCTCCAGCTAGAGGAATTAAAAAGTTATTCTCTCAGATATTGTGATATGATTGGTAAATAGTCCACCACTACGTTTTTTACATAACCTGAATTTCTATCAAATTTTAAAACTGTACTATTTCAATCATTAATTCAGTAGACAGATTATAGTTGTGGTTTTTTTCTGTCATCATTGTTTTTTTTTAGAGACAAGGTCTAGCTCTTTCGCCCAGGCTGGAGTGCAATGATGTAATCAT
Source organism: Propithecus coquereli (assembly GCF_000956105.1). Classification (NCBI taxonomy): domain Eukaryota; kingdom Metazoa; phylum Chordata; class Mammalia; order Primates; family Indriidae; genus Propithecus; species Propithecus coquereli. The sequence continues at coordinate 1,096,445 of NW_012149208.1, forward strand.
AGCTCACTGCAGCCTCGAACTCCTGGGCTCAAGTATTCCTCCTGCCTCAGCTTCCTGAGTAGCTGAGACTACAGGCATACACCACCAAGCCTGGCATTTTTTTTTTTTTTTTTTTGTAGAGACGGGGTCTCACTGTATTGCCCAGACTGGTCTTGAACTCCTGGCCTCAAGTAGTCCTACTGCCTCAACCTCTCAAAGTACTGGGATTACAGACATGAGCTACCACACCTGGCCAGATTATAGTTTTATACATAGCTGGTTAACTTCAATTTATTAACCAATTAGTTTTCTAGTCCCAACAACTTCAACAATAATATACACCATACAGTTAATCCAAAAACAAGGCATATGTTGATACACTTACAGAAAGTTTTAAAACAGTTTTTAAAATAATTTGTTGTATGTTCTTTTAGGAAGACCACCTGAAAAACGTTAATAATGACTCTATAAATTACTTAATACATTCCATTCTGTAGTTAAGGTTATGTAATGAGTAGTGTTTGAAAAAGTAACGTTAAAGTGACAAAATTATTAGAAGCAGAAATCTAATTTATAAATACCTGTGACCTTTTACTGGTGAAAAGATATGAATCAAGTAGACACAGAGTTTAAAGACAAATTAATTTATAGATTAATTATGAAATATTGAGTATAGCCTTATAATAATGAGTATAAAATTGAGAACTAGACCAAAAAGTAGATAATACTGTAAGTACTTAGTTCAATAAATGTTCTAAGAACAAGGAAGAATAGAACTGAACAAAACAAAGTTTCATTTTATCTATAAAACTGTTAATGAGGTTCAAAAGGAGGATCTCATAAAATTGATAAATCTTTTCTTATATTAGGAAAAGAGAGCGGGGCTTGTCAAATTAGATTCTGATATAAGAACAATACTGTTAAAGAAAAAATGATCATGGTGAAATTGAGTATATAAAATTGCCTACAAAAACAGCATAATTGGAAGAGACTACAGAATGGTCTTATATTAGGCATAAGTCATTTTTTTATTTTTTGATGTTGCTCTCTTTCATTTATTCAGCAAATATTTATTGAGCACCTACTTTATGTGAGACATTGTTCTAGACACTAGGGGTACAACAGTGGCACAAAACAGATGCTATCTCAACCTTCTTGCAGCTCACATTCATTTCAACTTATATTTTGCAATTAATCAAAAGCATTTTTGAAAAAGGCAACATACATGTATCCTATGATCTGACAATTCTACTTCTAGGTATTTATCCAGGAAAAATGAAAACATATATTTACCAAAAGCCTTGTAGAAGAATGTTTATACTTGCTTTATTTGTAATAGCCAAAAACTGCAAACACCTCAGACATTCATCAGAAAAAGAATGGATAAACAATGGAATTCTACTCAGCAAGAAAGAGGAATAAACTACTGATACATTCAATCATATTATGCTACATGGAAGAAGCTGGTCACAAAAAATTACCTACTGTATGATACTATTTATATGAAATTCTAGAACAGGCAAAACTGACCTGTGATGATAGAATTCAGAGCAGTGGTTGCTTCTGGAGGTGGAGGTGGGGATTGACTAGGAAGGGATACCAGAGGACTTTCTGGGATATTAACAGTAACAGTGTTCTGTATCTTAACATGTTAATTGCCATGTAAGTTGTATTTAACTTATGCTAGTTCATACTAGTTTTGAGCCCGAGGCCTCGTGAAGCATGTGTAACTATAGTTGGTTCATGAAAATCTTACTTGTTGATGTTCTTATTGTTACAATTAATATTGACAATTTAATTGCAAATAACTCATGCACAGAAAACAATAAAAAGTAACAACTTTTTCATTAAATTAGGATCATTTTGTTTTCTAAGTTTTTATTCTATTTTTGTAATAAAACACCATGGCCTCAAGGAAAAGTTTTTTTTCTGGTGTGGCAGTCAATCAAATCGGGACTTCTTTTACACAGCGGGGAGTATTTTGGGGATTGTAAACATAGAGGCGGTTTGCCAAACATATCCAAGCATTATCTTTTCCTTATGGATAGTGACTTTGAACGGAGATTGTAATTAAATATTTCATTCAGTTGGCAATCTACTTACAGAATTTCTTAACAAAATAAAGTACTCTAGGCCAGAGTAGTTACCCCAAAACTGTCATTGTGGGAAACTACCGCTTTTCACCATGAAGGAACGACAAAAGTAATTCCCTCCATAAGCAACTAGAAAACTGGAAAAAAATATACTACAACTGTTTTCATACACTGGGCAATAGCCAGCACAGAACTGTGATTCCTGAGAGAAAGAAATCAAACTCATCTTTATTCTAGCTTTATGCCAAGAGGTAATTTGCAGACCATGGTGCAAGCAGAGGGTACCCAAACATAATCTTGCTGAATTGAAACAGAGAACAGAATTTGGGGAGGCCAAGGGGACTAGATTTGCTGGGAGGGAGCTATGGAGATTAAAAGGACCCCAGAAATTTACATGGCAGAATACCAATCTGTACATGCACAGGGTAAAACTCCACAAGCCCAGTCAAAGAATAATTTTGGAGAAAGTACAGTTATAGGGAGCTGTTAGCCAAATTACTAGAGCTCACTTGGGGCTGGTTCCCACAAGCCAGGATGGGAAGGCATGATTTGATACACAGATACTCAGTAGAGACCTTGGAAGGATCATATCTTAGCAATGGGCTGAACTAGCCTTGAAAGTAAAGGGTACTCTAGATCTGCCCTAACCTTAAAAACTGACCTGCAAACAACTTAACCATCTACCAAAACAAAGTCCAATCTTCTTCAAAGGAATACAACAAACTCCAGCACCTATTAATAGTATGAAATTACTAGACATGCAAAGAAGCAGGAAAGTGAGACCCATAACCAAAAGAAAAATCAATCAGAAACAGGTCAAAAAGTGACAAAGATGATGGAATTAGCAGATATAGACGTTAAGACAATTGTTATGAATGTGTTCAAGGATTTAAAGGAAAACATGAACATAATGAAGAGAGAAATGGAAGATATAAAACATAGCTACATGGACCTTCTAGAAATGAAAAATATAATATCTGAAAGGAAAATTTCATTGGATGGTATTAACAGATTAGGCTGGGTACAGTGGCTCATGCCTATAATCCTAGCATTTTGGGAGGCTGAGGTGGGAGGATCACTTGAGGCCAGAAGTTTGAGACCAGCCTGGGAAACATACTGAGATCCCATCTCTACAAACACAGAAAAATTAGCCAGGTATGGTGGTACACGCCTATAGGCCCAGCTACTTGGGAGGCTGAAGCAGGGGGATCACTTGAGCCCAGGGGTTTGAGGTTGCAGTGAGCTATGATGATGCCACTGCAGTCTAGCTTGGGCAACAGAGTGAGACCCTGTTATAAAACAAAACAAAACAAAAAGAAAAAAAAAAGCCAGCAAATTAGTACCAGTATTGCGGAAGAAAGACCAA
>NW_012149208.1:1101080-1109327 GCF_000956105.1 Propithecus coquereli
ACCTCAAACTCCTGGGCTCAAGCGATCCTCCTGCCTCAGCCTCCTGAGTAGCTGGGATTACGGGCATGTGCCACAACACTCGACTAATTTTTTTTGAGACAGAGTCTTGCTCTGTCACCCCACTTAGATAGAGTGCAATGGCGTCATAGCTCACTGCAACCTCCAACTCCTGGGCTCAAGCAATCCTCCCTCCTCGGCCTTCCAGAGTGCTAGTATTACAGGCATAAGCCACTGGGCCAGCACTAGTCTTTATTTCCTGCTATTTCCTTAAATTCACTTGACTCCAACCAAATCATACCTTCTTGGTATTATCCCACTCTGTTCTTTTTGCTCATGCCATCCCCATATGCAAATGAATAACCCCTCAGGGCCCAGTGACTGTCCTGCTACCTCCCCTGGGAAGCCACTTCCAGCCAGGAGTGCTCTCAACTGTGCTTCCATAGCACTCAGTCCATCTGTGTACATGTCTACAAAAAGTTTGGAAGACTATCTTTTCTCCTATACTAAACTTTCTGGGACTAAAATCTTGCTTATTTTTTATATCTCCAAAAGTACTTGGCAGCATCCAACACATTGTAAGTCATAACTAATGAATATTACAGAGTTGATGGGCATTCTAAAAACCCGATATGACACATAGTTGAAAAGATTTTAAGCAGTTGTGGCTAGTGAAAGCACATTTGAGACATATGATAATTGTTTGGCATGTACATAAAATAATTTCTGGAATATGATTAGAATTGGAATCTATTGGAGTTTGTCTGAGACTTCATTTCTATATTATTTTCAAGATATATTATAAAACTCAAGTCAAAGAAGAAAGGTATTTTCCCTGGGGTACCCTAAGAACTGTTTTCTCCGTTAAAAAAGAGTGTCATGGAAAAAAATCATCCTGTGATTTCATAGACTTTAGTTAATTATTAACACTTGAGCTTGTTTTCTTTGTTTTTGTTTTTGGGGTGTTTTTTGTCGTTGTTGTTCAGAGACAGAATCTTGCTCTGTTGCCCTGGGTAGAGTACAGTGGCATCATCATAGCTCACAGCAACCTCAAACTCTTAGGCTCAAGCGATCCTCCTTCCTCAGCCTTCCCGGTAGCTGGGACTACAGGCGCATGCAACCACGTCCAGCCAGTTTTTGCTATTTTTCAGTCTAATGCTCTCCCAACTGAGCTATTTCAGCCGGTGGCTTTTTTTTTCTATTTTTAGTAGAGATGGGATCTTGCTCTTGCTCAGGCCGAACTGCTTATATTTTATATTTATATAGTAGCAGTCTTCCAGTGAACTTAATTTGCATCATTCATTGTCCAGTGGTATAATAGCAAATATTCTACTTCTTACTTGGGGAAAATTGGGAGAGAGTAAAGTATTTGACTTGCCCACAATCAAGGAAAGCCTGAAATTTCTTCTTTGGCATTCTGGGAAGATTTTGGCAACACTGGGTAAAAGATTAACTTGAATATATAGTGAAGTAGCAGGTGTTAAAGGATAACTTTTTTTTTTTTTTTTTTTTGAGACAGTCTCTCACTGTGTTGCTTGGGCTAGATGCCTTGGTGTCAGCCTAGCTCATAGTAACCTCAAACTCCTGGGCTCAAGCGATCCTCCTGTCTCAGCCTCCCGAGTAGCTGGGCCTACAGGCATGTGCCACCACGCCCAGCTAATTTTTCTATTTTTAGTAGAGATGGGATCTCTCTCTTGCTCAGGCTGGTCTCGAACTCCTGAGCTCAAGCAATCCTCCTGCCTTGGCCTCCCAGAGTGCTACAGGCGTGAGCCACCGGGCCCGGCCATGTTAAGAGATAACTATACTCGATATCTTGTTGGGCTGTTCAATCAAACCATCCACTAGGTTTGACCAGTAAGTAAAATCTAAATTCTGATTGTTTTTGTTAGCTCGAAGAGTGTGGAAAAACTACCTTCCTGCTATCAATGGCATTGTATTTTTGGTGGATTGTGCAGACCATGAAAGGCTGTTAGAGTCAAAAGAAGAACTCGATGTAAGTTAAATGATTAAAAATAAATGTAGTTAAATCACTCTGGTAAGCCTGAAGAAGTAGGTTGGAGTTATAGATATCAGAGTAGAGCTTTTCTGCAGTCTCACAGGAAACTGCTGACAATTGGTTCAGCTCAGTGATTGCTTTAAGTAGTGATTACTTTACTCAGAATGCATGGGGAATACCTTTGAGTAATTGTAGCTATTGAGGAAGTCCTAACACAGACATCCTTCCTGGTGACTTGAGGAGCCCACCCTGTACCGAGTGTGTCCTTCTAGTGTATTTCATGTTTGCTGTATTCGTGGAGTGGGTTGCTCTTGAGTCCCAGGACGCCACTTCTTCAGGGGCTGCCACCCCTGGAAATGGTATGACATGCTGTCTTTGACACTCCCAGGAATAAACAGGGGCATATTTAGCTACCTCCTCTCCCCTCTCCCAGGTCAGATGCTTTGTAAAGGTCCTCAAGAGCAGCAGGCAAGGCCCTCACTAGATCTGGGGCCACAGAGTAAGCAGGTCTGTGGTCTGACTGAAGGTTGACCCAATCATGCCTCAGCCCAGGGCAGGCAAACAAATACTTCTTTATGTGGAAAAGTCTAGGTAGGTTCTGTACTTATGGAATAGGGCTGGGGAATTCCCAATTTCCTACTTGGTGCCAGACACTGTGCATATTATTTCACGTAATTCTCAGATCAGCTCCATAAGGTAGGTGCTAGTATTCCCAATTCTCCCTGAGCTTCAGTGAGGCTAACTTGCCCAAAGTCACAACTCAGAAGTAGCAGAAAGCAGGCCTTTCCACCTCCAAGGGGTTGACTCTAGCCACCCTACCTCACTGGCTTACGTAGTGAGCAGAGCGAGCATTTACAGGAAGAGCCCTAGGGAGACAGAAGAATTGAGCTTACGGTTTCATGGAGCTCACTTTAAGATGTGGGAGACATTTGCCAAAGGAAGTTGGCATGACATGATATGGTAGGGAACGAGTTCCTTGACTGTTTCATCTTATCGAAATAGGCCCTTTGGATGGTTTCATGTCAGCTTCTTATCTTTTGTATTGTTTTGTTTTTTTCAGTCACTAATGACAGATGAAACCATTGCTAATGTGCCTATACTGATTCTTGGGAATAAGATCGACAGACCTGAAGCCATCAGTGAAGAAAGATTACGAGAGATATTTGGTTTATATGGTCAGACAACAGGAAAGGTAAAAAAAAAAATTTTTGACAAGTGTGAGTATTTAATTCTATAATGCAGGTGTCCTTTTAAATTACTGTCGTCCAGCTCCACAAGCCCGTTATCTTTTTTTGTTGTTTGTTGAGACAGGGTTCGCTCTTGCCCAGGCTGGAGTGCAGTAGGGGTTTTCTGAACAAACACTTTTTTTTTTTTTTGAGACAGAGTCTCGCTCTGTCACCCAGGCTAGAGTCCCGTGGCGTCAGCCTAGCTCATAGCAACCTCAAACTCCTGGGCTCAAGTGATCCTCCCACCTTGGCCTCCCAGACTGCTAGGATTACAGGCGTGAGCCACTGCGCCCAGCCTGTGTCTTCTTTTTAATAAGTCATCTCCACATTAATTTCAGGAAATGCCTTGTTTGGTCATAAACCTACTCAGAGAATGTTTTTTTTTCATATCCATGAAGCCAGTTTGGACTTTTTCCAATATGATTTTTATTCTGTGTCCCTCACAAGCTAACCTCTTTCCCACTGAGTGAGAGAAGGAGGCTTCCTGTGTGTTTAGGGGACGTGGATGCCAAGTAGCCATGACTTTATCACAGCTGGGGCTTTATCACAATCGCCCTTTGTTCAAAGGTAGAACCTATAATTCTGCTGGGGAGTGGAGCTTTTATTTTATAAAACTCCCACATAATGTCTCTCTTCTCTTCTAGGGCAGTGTGTCTCTGAAAGAACTGAACGCCCGACCCTTGGAAGTGTTCATGTGCAGTGTGCTCAAAAGACAGGGCTATGGAGAGGGCTTCCGCTGGATGGCGCAGTACATTGACTAACACCGACCTGCATTGGTTCCAGGTCTCGACATTCAGGCCTACTCAGAGCTTTGATCGCTCAACATGCATAACTTGAACTCAATAGACTTTTGTTGCTTATAAAACTGATGTTTTTTAGATTATTAATATTATATCAACTTAATTTGAGTGAGAATTGAAAACTGATTCAAGTAAGTTTGAATATCACACTATTAGTTTTCTAATTCCATAAAAATAATTAGTTTTTACAGTTTGTAATCTGACATTACCCCAGCGCCATTTATAAAGAACGACTTTCCGGGAGTACATTTGAAGCACTTTTTAATAACATGAAACTACAAATATCAACCATATTTAAAAGCTCATCATGTTAAATTTTTTATGTACTTTTTTGGAACTAGTTTTTAAATTTTAGATTGTATGTCCACCTATTTTAAGTGTACAGTTAATAATTAGCTTATCAATGATTGCATGATGCCTTACAGTTTTCAATAATATTTTTTCTTATGCAAACGTCATGCAATAAAACAAACTCTAATGTTCAGCATCTTTGTTGGGCATATGTTTCATTTAAATGTGTCTTATCTAGTATACTCTGAAAATTTGAACTTTTTAAATATTGTACATACAAAGGGGTTGTTGGGAAAGGAGATTCCTTCAGAATATTTAGAATAATGTTCAAGCCCCGATAGACTTTTGCATTTACCATGAGACAGTTGCAGTCAGTTGCATCTGGTAGTGCATTTCTCTCTCAATCCTGTGTATTTATATCAGTAATGCTGCCATTGCCAGTGCTGACGGAGTCCATGTCCTGTTCCTGCGGGAGTGACCCTTTGAAGGAAAGTACATCTACACCACTCAAGGGGTCCCCAGCTTGTTGGGCCCCATGGTTCTATCCCAGTTGGCTAACTCTGAAGTACTCCAGTCCTATCAGTGCCCAGTTTGGTAATCTGTGCCTCTTCACCAAAAGTAGTGACAGGCGCCAGTCTCTCCACATTCAGAGGTACTCCCCAGGGCAAGCAACAAGTAGGATCTTTTACACAGTTTTGTTGTGGAGACCTGCATATCCAAGGAAAAAGAAACAGCTTGTTCTGCTTCAGTCGTTGCTGAGAAGTGTGGGGAGTTTGCTCCTATCCTATAGCTTTTTTGCATTCTTGGGCATATTTTATTTCCTGATAGAAGAAAACAAATGCTTCTAATTTTCTTTTTTCTTAGTTGCTCTCAGGTAGCTCTTACTTTATAGCACAAAAAGTTTTGTTTTCGGATACTTGCCATGTGATAGTGTCTACAAGCCTCACTGCCAAACTTATTAATGAGATTTTAGTTAGTTTTTTAAAAGCATTGTAACTTCCTGGGAAATTTTCTTTCTTTCATGTTTGAGATTCCCATCCTTAGTAAGATAAAATGAAAGGTAAGTGCCAAAAATGTATTTTTAAAGACTCTCCAGTTTAAGATTTCTCTTCTGATTATAAGCCAAGTTTTTATAGTATATTTTAACCAATTCCATTGAGAATAGATTATTCCCATTCTATCAACAATAGTTTTAATATCAAAATTAGTGTTTTCTGTAGCCATTGTCCAAATCAGTTATTATAGCCCTTTCTGTCATCAATAATGTAACCTATAAAGCAGATAAGGATTGAGGAATAAGACCGGAAGGGATTACTATTATAGTTAGCTAAGGTCATTTCTTAATATGATGTTTGGTTTTAGTAATTTGGGTATTCTGTTTTACTTTCATCTTCTTTATAAATGAAAATAGCTTCTTCCTTGGCTAGAAACATCAGTAGCACTATAGGAAAAATAGAAAATGCCAGGTAGCCTATGATTTATTCTGCCAGATAGGTTTTTGTTTTGTTTTGTTTTGTTTTTTGAGACAGAGTCTCGCTCAGTAGCCCTAGGTAGAGTGCAGTGGCATCATCATAGCTCACAGCAACCTCACAATCCTGGGCCCAAGTGATCATCTTGCCTCAGCAAGTAGCTGGGACTACAGGTGCTCACCACAGTGCCCAGCTAATTTTTCTGTTTTAGTAGAGAAAGAGTCTTGCTCATGCTCAAGCTGGTCTTGAACTCCTGAGTTCAGGCAGTCCTCCCACCTTGGCCTCCCAGAGTGCTAGGATTACAGCCATGAGCCACCGCGCCTGGCCTGCTAGATAGGTTTAAAGTACTCATTCCTAAAGTTCTGACTAAACAGAACTAAGCCTTATGAAAAGTAACTGCCTCTTGTTCATGTTATTTGTCTTCAGTGCCTTCAGGGACATGTTTTTCTTCAAGTATTCCTTAGAATATCCATTGTGATACTCGAGAAGCTAATTATTTGTGTTGTAAATTGGTATAAAGGAAAAAACTTACTGGTTTCTCTAGTGGGGAAAAATGCTTCCTGGTACAAAATATCTCACTCCAGAACCCTCATTCTAATTCTGACACTGGAATCAAAGAAACAAAGTCACTTTGTGGACCACAGCTATAATTGTGGATATTTTCCTAAAGATATAAGATTCTTAGGGCCTGAGCCTCTAGAAATGAAACTGCACTTAGCAGCAACCAGATTTCCTCCAGAGCTCTCAGAGGACTTACCATCCAGCTCTGAGAATCCCTCCAGAGAACATAAACTGGGTCATTGCCCTTTTTCAAGAGAAGCAAATTAGGAGAATGGCAAGAAGCAGTAGAAGCACATGGGGAAGACAGCTCTGCACGTGGCCTGTGCCTGTGCGAATGAACGTGTGCACCTATGGGGTGTTTTCCGGTAAACGTTAGTAGGTTAATTTTGTGCTCCTTAGTGTCAGATGTTAAAGTGTAGTTGTAACATGGTTGTGTCTAAGTCAAGACTGGATTCCATACAAATCAGGCACTGTTCAAAAGATGTTTTAAAATCTGAGGTCTCTGCCGGGCATGGTGGCTCACGCCTGTAATCCTAGCACTCTGGAAGGCCGAGGCGGGTGGATCGCTCCAGGTCAGGAGTTCAAGACCAGCCTGAGCAAGAGCGAGACCCCGTCTCTACTAAAAATAGAAAGAAATTATCTGGACAACTAAAAATATATAGAAAAAATTAGCCGGGCATAGTGGCGCATGCCTGTAGTCCCAGCTACTCAGGAGGCTGAGGCAGGAGGATCACTTAAGCCCAGGAGTTTAAGGTTGCTGTGACCTAGGCTAATGCCACGGCACTCACTCTAACCCGGGCAACAGAGTGAGACTCTGTCTCAAAAAAAAAAAAAAAATCTGAGGTCTAAGACTCTAAAAATTATAAGGTCTCAGCCCACTTATATTTTTAGAAAGATTCTTACCTCACACCTGTTTCAGTGACTGCTGTTAATTACACATTTTGGGTCATAGCTGGTTAAATTGATAGATTTCAGTTTATCTTTATCTGAGTGAATTTTTAGAGATTATTACATTTTTAAATTGGGGAAAGACATTTGCTAAAAATACATGGCAGAAATTCTTCACTGTTGGCTTAGTCGAATCAGTATCTTTGTATGAGTGCCAAAGATGTATGATTCAGATGTTGTCTGCATAGATCTAAATTTTAGTTTCGTGTGCTTGCACCCACTTACAGATTTACTGTGGTTTACAGCAGAAATGCAGAACATTGTTTCTTTTCCTTAGTTTTCAACTGGCTCACACTTCTCTATAGTGCTTTCTAACACATAAACTAATTGTAAATCATTAAGACAAAGTGATAGCTGTGATAATAGTGTTTCTTGCCTTCTGGAAAATTATTTCGTTAACCACATTTCAAAACCCAGCATTTTCACAAGCTTCATCATTAAAAACAGTGTACTTCTACTTAAGATGATTTGAGAGTTTCAGGGGAAAGGTTTACATTTTCTGAAACTCTGTATTCGACATGTGACTCAATGTCGTATTTCGGTACTATTAGTCACTTACCTGACCGAAGTTTGCTAGGATTTATTGCCAAGTAAAATTTGACCAGAGTACACTGAGAATAGCTTATATAAAGGAAAATCTCTCAAAAGTCTTTCTGTTCATTTTATTTAGAGTGTATTGTTTGGATTTTTTTTTTTTGAGACAGGGTCTCGCTCTGTCACCCAAGCTACAGTGCAGTGGCATGATCATAGCTCACTACAACCTCAAACTCCTGGACTCAAGTGATCCTCCTGCCTCAGCCTCCCGAGGCACGCAGCACCACGCCCAGCTTTTTTATTTTTTGTAGAGACAGTCTCACTCATGCTCAAGCTGGTTTTGATCTCCTGGCCTCAAGTAATCCTCTAGTCTCGGCCTCCCGAAGTGCTAGCATTACAGGGGTGAGCCACCACTCTCAGCCTAT
>NW_012149208.1:1109887-1112246 GCF_000956105.1 Propithecus coquereli
AAAAAAAAAAAAAAGCAGCAGCAGCTCTTGGAATATGTGACTGTGCTCTTCTGTGGAAAGGGATTGGGATTTTGTTAAAGCCATGCTTCCACGTCTGAACCCGGGAACCATGCCTCCTCATGCGTCCCTATCCCACACCTGGATTTGAAAGACGCCTGAGTGTGAAGGGAATCTACAGTGTCTACTGAAGATGCAACTCAATTAATTTTTGTTCTCATAATTTAGAACATTAAGAAGCTAATATATTTAATGCCACTGATCAGGGTTTGATCACACTTTTAAATAAAATCCAAAGTAATAAAAGCAAAGTGACTGAGGTTCTCCAAAGCAAACTTTGTTTCAGGTGTGTCCCCTGCCCCAAACACATTTTAGGGCAGGAATAGGAAAGTGATTTCACACAGAATTATTTTTGGAACAGCTGCACTGGATGGATTCTTCTTTGGCATGCATTTTCAATAAGGGCTGAGATTTCGTTTTAGTTTTAAATATTTTGGGGTCAAAGGGGGTGACAATTCTGTTTTTGATATACAGGTTTTCTTTGGAATTGTTTTCAATATCAGGTACAAAGATTCATGTCAGAATGGCTGACTTCACATGGGCTTCTGTATTCCCTGGTGGTGTTCCTAACCTGAGCTCAGAACCAATGGCCATGCTGAGGCAAGAGCACTCAGGGTGAACATAGTCAAGTCATAAAAAGTGATAAAAATGGTTTCCACGGTGAGGCCTTCGGTACTTGGCTGAACGCGAAGTACGTGGGAGTGGTAAGTCAGTGATCAGTTCTCACTGACCTTGTTTGCACTTTTGTACACCACTGCTTGCACTAGGATCTCAGTGTGCATTTTAAATTGTTTTACAGTGTATACAGATTGTTAAGCATAATTTATATAAAGATGTTTCTGTTTACTTTTGTGTATTTTACAAAGAACAGCTACAGTAGATGGCTAAATGTTTGTGAATTGTGTTTGTGTGTTATTTTGACTGTGTTCTATCTTTTCACCCCCTATGAATTTGAGTGTCAGGAAGGGAAAAATAAAATGCTAATCTGGTCTTTGAAGAATGCTAGTGTCAAGTTCCATTTTTGTTATCCTCTTATAATTTTCATTTTGCTCATTGGAAATTTCTTGGATTTTGAATATTACAGAGATAGTAGGACTTTCCCTTTGTTCAAGGACCCTTCTACCTTGGCCTCCCAAGTAGCTGGGACTACAGGCACACCACCATGCCCAGCTAGTTTTTCTGTATTTAGTAGAGACGGGGTCTGGCTTTGTTGCACAGGCTGGTTGAACTCCTGGCCTCAAGCAATCCTCCCACCTTGGCCTCTCAAAGTGCTGGAATTACAGATGTGAGCCACCAAGCCAGCCATGAAGTAGGACTTATGCAATGCTGACAAAGTTGAAATGTGAAAAATAAGGCAACCAGTTGATTTTATCTACACCAAGATTCTCCAATTTTGGTTTGCAAAGAATCTCCTGGAGAGCTTTTAAACACACACACATAAAGGGGGAAAAAATTCCCACCAGAGATTGTGATTCAGTGGATCTGGGGGTGGGAGTGGAAGCAGGAATCTGAATCTTTAACAAGCTTCTCTGGTTTTTCTGATGGTGGAATCTGGATTTTTCATTTAGGAGAAACACGGATATAACAATACTAAATACTGATAATAGTAAATGATCACTGGCCAATCAGTGAAGAAAAAATTTAATTGTTTTGTTAAGAATTATCAAGCTGGTTTTGAGCTTCAGATCCAAATATAAAACCTTTCTACAGCTGTCCTTTAACCTTCTCACTAACAATGGACAGCGGTGACGACAAGCTGTGCGCCAGCTCTTTAACACAGTCCGTCACAGCTCTGCTACAACTAGGCCCAGCAAAGTGGGGATTGACCTGTGGACCCTCAAATTAATTGTCGAATTGAAACTAACAAAGTGGATAGAAATAGCGAATGCACTGAAGGGACCAGTGCTAAGAAAATAAAGTCCAGTTGATTCAGCTCATGTTCTTGAATTTAGCCACATCATCTTCAGCTAGACTATCTGGTATTTGTACCAAGCAGACTGTCTGACATTTGTACCAGTGATCTACAAGTAATACAAGTGTCACAGCTCCCAGCGGAGTGTGAAAGGCACCCTGATGGCAATAGAGAAAGTTCCTAGGAAATAATGTAAAAGAAGCCCTTTGGGTCTGGCCACCATCCTCCTAATTCCAAGGTGGGAACAACAGTTGAGTAACCTGTCGATTAAAATCAAAGGTCCAATCACCTAACCCCAGTGAGACTGGCCTCTATCAAAAAATCCCAAAACAACAAATGCTGGCAAGGATGTGGAGAGACAGGAACACTCTTACTCTGCTGGTGGGACTG
>NW_012149208.1:1112816-1192493 GCF_000956105.1 Propithecus coquereli
AAAAAGGTCCTAAAACAGACCCTGTTTCTCCAGAGTCCCTTATACAGGGTTCAACGGGGAATTCAATTAATTGACAAAGGCCAGGGCTATGTTTATAAAGCGTCTTAATTCATTTAAAATTAGACACCAAGGCACAATCATTTTCTTGGTATTATCTGGTAAACAAATTAAGCCTTGCTTTGGAGTGTAGGTTTCTATTGTGGGGGTATCATGGAGAACAACTTAAGACATTGGTTAACCATCACTATGACTTCAGTGATGGCAAATGCCACTACAAACAAGCTGATAATGTTGCAAAGTGAGTTTTCTTGATTGTATTGAGGGGTCTTGGGTTAATGGGTAACAGATTCTTCCAGTTAGAGAACTTCACGTATGGCATGTTATGTGAATGTCAGAAGTGAAGAAGGGGAAAAAATAACTAGAGGTTAGGTACAGATGGACAAGAGGGAAGAACTTGGGGGATAAAATGGACACTTTTGTTCATTCCTTTTTTTTTTTTTAAGAGAGAGGGTCTAGCTCTGTCACCCAGGCTGGAGTGCAGTGGTCTATCACAGCTCACTGCAGCCTCAAATTGCTGGGCTCAAGTGATCCTCCCACCTCAGCCTCCTGAGTAGCTAGGACCATGGGCACATACCACCATGCCAGGCCCGGCTAATTTCTTTTCTTTTCTCTCTCTCTCTTTTTTTTTTTTATAGATAGGGTCTCACTGTGTTACCCAGGCTGGCGTTGAACTCCTGGCCTCAAGCTTTTCTCCTGCCTCGGCCTCCCAAAGTGCTGGGATTCCAGGTGTGAGCCACTGCACCCAGCCTTGTTCACTTTCTTTAGCTAAAAGGAAGTTAATATGACATTCAATGCAATTATCCCATTTCTTTGGGATTAGCAACATCTCAGAGAGCAGAGAGATTGTAAACATCACTAAGTAACAGCACCATTTTTACTGTTGTCTCCAAGCCCTTGGGTTTGAGTTGAAGCCTCTGGATCCACCTCCTGGTTAGGAAGCCAAACCAGATTGATTGCTGTCTGGAGAAAAGTAAGTTGACTTTCCTCCATTCTAGATGTTGGGTAGATAGGTAGGATCTCCAGCTCTTCTTCTTCTTCTTTTTTTTTTTTTATTTCAGCATATTATGGAGGTACAGATGTTTAGGTTACGTATGTTGCCCTTGCCCCGCCTCCGGCCCAAGTCCAAGCTTCAGGCGTGTCCATCCCCCAGATGGTGCATATCGCACTCTTTGTGTATGCATATACCCGTCCCCTCCTCCTCCCTCCCCTCCAGCTCTTCTTGGAACAAGGGTTCCCTGTTTTGGTGCTGTTTCAAGCAATTG
This sequence comes from Propithecus coquereli, assembly GCF_000956105.1. Taxonomy (NCBI): domain Eukaryota; kingdom Metazoa; phylum Chordata; class Mammalia; order Primates; family Indriidae; genus Propithecus; species Propithecus coquereli. The sequence continues at coordinate 1,114,139 of NW_012149208.1, forward strand.
CTCCACCTGGGAAGAAGGATAACGGGGGGCACTCCGTTTTGGTACTGTCCCACCCTTAATCCTATCTGGAGCAACTGCTGCTCCTGGGGAAGGAGGGAAAGCTTTATCAGCCTAGGAATTCCCCAGCCCAGGCATAATCAGATTCAGAAAGTGACCCAGGGTTACTAATTACCTAATATGCCATTAGCTTGAATCTGCATTGTGGTTCCCCCCACTAGGTGGGCTTTCTCAGAGGGAGCTCGTATATGCACCTGCTGATTATTTGATAACATCCTACGCCTCCCAAGAGCTCTCCTCCAGACTGGGCCAATAAAAGGAAACAATCCGAGATGTCAGGAAGTAGTGAGTGGGTCAGTGAGTGGGTGAGCTGGTCTGTCTCTCCACTCTCAGAGACAGACTCGTTTTACTCTACAGTAAAGAGCTGCTCTTGTGAAACTGCCTGGGGTTACTCAGTCGTATTGGCCTTGTTGGTGATTTTTCCAAGAAAGGAGTCAGAGGACCAGGATGATAGTCTGGATCTGACACTTGGGTGTGTCTGGTCATTCTTTGGCCAAGACCACACCAAGAACGGAGGGCAGACTTCCACCCCGACATCTTTGGTGCCCAAACCCGGGATTCTGCGACAGAGACTTCAGTTTTGAGAAGCGAGAGGCCAAGGGTCCCTCTTTAGGTCAAGGGTAGAACAGGAGAGTTCTAGCCCTGTTCTGAGCCCCAGAGAGGCAAAGGGTGTGAGAGCTTATTCGTGACTAGGGGCTCCAGTGTACCAGGACGCAGCGCTGCCAGCTCCTGAAGGAAACCATGCAATGCAGCTTGCTTTCCTGACTGCCTGGCAGCAGATGGCAGGGGCATGAAGCTATTTAGAGAACAGTCTCTGAGTTTCTCTCCACCCCAGATTCTATTTGGGGCCAGACTTAGAATTATCAGGCCCCTCGAGTCCTCTGGCAGGGGAAGAGCAGTGGAGCCCCTCTTGGATTCCCTGGGGCCTCAATCTGCCTTCCTTGCCGAAGAAGCAATGTCTTGACTCCTCTGACTACCTGGTGACACGGCAGCCTTTTTGCCTACCACTTGTGCCAGGGCTGGGCAAAATAGGGGGCAGGGTCCCTACTCACCAGGTTTTATTTTTCCCACTGTATCTCTCACATAAAACCTTACATAGGCCGGGCACGGTGGCTCACACCTGTAATCCTAGCACTCTGGGAGGCGGAGGCAGGGGATTTGCTTAAGCTTAGGAGTTAGAGACCAGCCTGAATAAGAGCAATACCCCGTCTCTACCAAAAACAGAAAAAATTAGCCGGGCATGGTTCAAGCCTATAGTCCCAGCTACTCAGGAGGCTGAGGCAGGAGGATCGCTGGAGCCCAGGAGTTTGAGGTTGCACTGAGCTATGATGATGCTACTGCAATCTAGCTTGGGCAACAGAGTGAGACTCTGTCTCAAAAAAAACCAAACAAAACAAAACACCTTACATAACAGAAACCATTACTTATGACCAGGCACCTCACCAAGTTTTGTGCTGCAGTGTCAGGTTCAGGCTTGGGTGCTTGGTCTCACTTTCTGTCCACCTTCCCTTCAGCGAGCTCTTCCGCAGGCATTTCCTGCTGGGAGCTGGCATGGCATAAAGAAGCTGGGCAGAGGTCTGCCCAAGGCAGCATCGAAGGCAAAAGGAGAAGGCCCCAGTCGCTGTGGAGGTTTACAGAGAGGGGGCACCGGAGCGGAATCTTGGAGCACAAACTGGCGAAGCGGAGAAGGGGTGAGAGAGGATGTTCCAGGCAGGCGGACCGCCAAAGACGAAGGCGCGGAGGCGGAAAAGGCACACTGTGATGTGGGAGCTGGTGGAGCTCAGTGCCCGAAGAGGTGCCACGTGGAGGATGTATTAGAAGGAGGCAAGAGGGGAGGGCAGGACCACAGGGCACGAGGCCGGGATGGAGGAGGCAGGAGTCCAGGGCAGTCCTCCCGTCTTTCAGCCTGTCGTGATGAGCACATTATTTCTAACACTGACTCCAGCACCAACATTGCATGACGTACGACCACGTGTTCTAAGCCGAGCTTGGGAGCCAGTGATCCACCAGGATAGTCTGTTCATGGAGCCATCAGATCAGGACAGACCGTTTGAAGACCATTTGGGACCATCTGGATAGACGTGTGTCCCCAAAATGCCAAACTGGCCACTGAACATGTGCACCGAAATGTGTGCACTGACAGCGCGGAAAGTAAAACTAAAACACAAGAGGAAGCTGTTGGAACAGCAGATACTGCTGACCCCTGAACACCTGGCCGAGCCCTGGGGTGTAGGTGGGACTCACCGAGGAGACAGCACCTGTCCCCTCTCTCACACCTCTCTGCACAAACCTCTGGCCTGGCACTGGCGTTGCCTGAGCAACATGGCCGTGTGGTGGTTTCACCGTCAGCAGTAGACGTGCATGGAGCTAGAGGAGAGGAAATACCTGCGTTCTAACCCCTAGGAAAGTCTGGGACTCGAAAGCCAGGTGGGCAGAGCATCTTAACTGCTATGAAATAGCCCAGGGCTGCCCAGCGGAACTGAAATGGACGACATCTCTGTGACCCCAGGGCTCAAGAGGAGCTGGGAATAGAAATGTTAAGTGTCACAGAGACATTACGATCGAGTTTAAGGAAGACCTTTCTAATTCAGGTGTCAGGGCAGTGAGTTGCCTTTCAAATGACAGGCTGTGGCTGGAATTCAAACCGCGCTTCTCCTCGAGAAAGAACCTCTGCAGGACGGTGGTTCGACAAATGAGCTCTCAGGCCCTCCCCAGACTTAGGAGGTCCTGTCACCCACACGAGGCTGTGGAGATGAGCCCAAGCAGGAGCTCAGACTGACGGCACAAGTTGGTGCCAATCCCATGTGCTGTCTTGGCCAGAAGGACGTGCTTCTGCAGGCGCGAGGGGTCCCTAAGGTTTGCCCCCTTCTGGAGCACGCCCTCTGATTCCTGATACCTCCACAGGAACACACCTGTCCCCTTTGACAGTGGCCCACTTGCGACTCTCGACTGGATGTGGCAGAGACCAAGCCTACCCATCAGGCCTCCTCCTCAAGCCTCCTGGGACGCTACTTCAGTAAGGAACGGGCTCGGCTCTCCCAGCCGGCAAGTGGGAAGCGAGGCTTCGTGTACTAAACACCAGACGCTAGAACCACGGTCGCCCAGCTCCCAGAATAGCGGGTCAGAGTACCCACAGGTGAAAGTTCATTCTGCCGAGTCACTTTCCCCCCTCGGCTTCTCCTGCAAAAGCCTTGGCTGCTCTTCTGAGTCTCATGTTGATCCTAACATTCAATCCTTAGCAATGGAATGTTCCTTCTTTGCAGAAGGGGGTGAGGTGGGGACAAAGGAGGCGTGTCCTATTCAGCTACCTCCAGCCTCTCGGGTTACAGTTTCAGGAGTTCAGGATGACCACAGGGCTGAGGAGTGGCCTGAGCAACCCAGAACGCTGGGGAGCCGGGGGATTTCTGGCCCGGGTAGCTGACTCTGTCTCAGGCATCACTTGAGCTGCTTCCCCGATGCCCACCAGCTGCTCACAACCAGCCCCTGTCTAGGAGCTGCACCTGGCCAGGCTGCCCTGACCCCAGGCCACAGCTGTGCTGGTTGGGAGGCCCACGAAAACTTGCAAACAAACAGGGCTCACCGTCTCAGGTCCCAGGAAGTGAAAGTTAGGAAACAAATCCCTCCGGCTTCCTTCCCTGGTCAGCCTGCCGGCCCGAGTGCTCTCCTGCCCTAAACCACCACGTCCCACACTCCTCTAACACGCTCAGGGCTCCTCGTTTCGCCCACTTCAAACTCATGCCCACTTTGAGCCTCTCAGCCGCCCTGCATGGTGGGCCCAGCAGGAACGCTCATGCTCATTTAACAAATGCGGAAACTAAGGCCCAGAGAGGGCCAGAATGCAGGGCCCTAATTCCCCGTTACCCCGAGGCCCACAGAATCCCATCTCTAGCCGCGTCCTCCTTCAAGGTGCTTTCATGGACGAATTCTCGAGACCTGAATGGTCTTAACAAGTTGCTTGACATTCACTGAGGATGGAGGGAAGAAGGATGCGGGTCGCCCAACGCATACGAGCCAGAGCCGAGGCAAGCCCACCCAAGAACTACCCCGAACACAGAGGCCCCCAGCCCTACCAGAGGCCCAGGCCTGTTCCCGAGACTGGAGGACGAATGCTACGTCTTCTCCAGTGCCTCCGGCCCCGCTGCACGCTTCACCCTGTCATTGTCCCAGCCAGGCCTAGCATCTCACCCTGTGACCACACCCCTGGCTAATCCTGTGTTTCTAATGGCCTCCTCACCTGGTGACAGGTGGATCAGTAGCCGAGACGCTGTTCTGCGTGTGTGAAGGCCCCAGGCGGAGCGGATGAAGCTTCTCCCTTCTCTCCCTCTGCCCGAGTGCAGTCTGCTGGCCCACCTGCTGCTGCTGGCCCGCCTCCCTCAGCTGCCTCAGTTAAAGGACTCGGGAAGGCTTTCCTTTTATAACCGGCTCCCTAAGCAAGAAAATGTTTTTTCAGTTTTTTAATTTTTTTTATAGTTCTCTTATGTTTCAAATGAGTTTTCAATGTTCACATTGTAGCTGGAACTGGCGACTCTAAGCACCCTTGAATGAGCGATACCATAAACTTCTGTTGCACTGATGCCGCCTGTCTGTCCAGAAAAGACACGCAACACTCTGCCACAGGTCATGCCCAAGGACCCGAGCAGCCTACTCCCCACATCCCACCTGCACACGAGGCTGAAAGAACGACCAATATTAACCCTAGCTCATTTTCCTACTAAAATCCCTGCCCTGGGAGGGGCTTATCCACCATTTTTGATCATGGGATATACAAACCAGCATGATTTCTCACTGTGTTTGCATGCCCGGCACTCTACCCCAAACATGTAACGATGCTCACTGTCCTCATGCATTATTCATTTCTCCTCCAGAAAAACCCCTGACCCCGTTGGTCCAGGAGGCAGATTTAAGACAGTCCATTCCTCCACCTTCCGCTTGATGCAATCTCTGCAGCAAATCCTTTCTTCCTTGACAATCTTCATTGTCTCAGGGATTGGCTTTCTGTGGGGTGAGCAACAGAGAGAACCCCACTTTTGGGTTCATGAACACTTTGACCCTCTCTGACCATGGACACTCCCCCCAGGAGCTGGACTCCAGAGGTCACAGATACCTGCAAACTTTCTTCCCATTGTACAGATGAGGAAACCGAGGTACATCAGGTCAGTGGCAGATGGAGACTCCTCCGTCCTGGGTCAGCTGCATTTTCCCACAGCACTGCAAACAGCCTTGAAGGGAGGGGAGTTAATAATCTAAAAAGAGCCTCGAGTTCGAGTTGGGGGACATGGGGGCCCCAAGAAAAGCAGAGGCCCAACATGAACTCTTTTTTCCCCTAATGTTTTAAAATCGCTTCTTTTGCTTAACATTGTATTTGTTGTTGCAACAAAGCAATTGTATGGTATTGCACGAAGCAGGGTTTTTTCCTGTAGAGCATAGCACTCTTCTTTTTTTAATTGTAGCAAAAAAGCACATACAAATCACCCTCCCAACCGTTTCCAAGCATACGGTGCAACGTTGCCCACCACGTACACACTGCCGTGCGGCAGATCCCGGCAGTGGTTCCTGCCCTGCCTCTGCACCCGCCGCAATCCTCACTTCCTCCTTCCCCCAGCAACCCCCATTGTACTTCCTTTCTCTAGCATTTTGACCACTCTAAGTACCTCTTGTAAGTGGAATCATGCAGTTTTTGTCTTTTTGTGACTGGCTTATTTCACTTAGCTTAATGTCCTCCAGGCTCATCATGTTGTAGCGTATGCCGGGATTCCCTTCCTTTTTAATGCTGAATAATATTCCACTGTATGCATACACACATTTCCTCCCCCCTCCCTCTCTCTGGAATCTCCAGGGGGCCGGGCCTGGTGGCGCGCAGCGCACGACTCGGTGCACGGGCAGAGCGAGGCGCCTGAGCAACAGACTGAGCTGTTCCTGAGTAAGTGAGCGTGTGGCGTCGCTGCTGCAGAGAAACCCTGAACCCCCCACCCCAGACCAGCCCCGGCCTCCCCAACTCCCTCAGTTCTCCCGTCGTCTGCGTCCCCACTGGACTGTCAGCTCCCGGGGCAGGGACAGCAGCTATATTACCCACTCTTTCCAGAGCCTGGCTTGGAGTAGGTGCTCAGTAAATAATGAATGAAAAACAAACCCAGGCAAAAATCTTCACTGATCTACATGCATACCCCAGAGGGTCCTCCCAAACTTTCCCACGGCCCCAGGCGGGCGGCTCTAGGGGTGGAAAGAGAGCAGCGTCCTGCCTTTGATGCGGACGCTCCCCGCTTAGCAGCCGCGTGGCTAGGTACAGCCCTCGTGCTCCCTGAACGCCGAGGGACAATGTTGTGAGGATCAGATGAGATTCCGCCCGTAACGCAGAGCCCCGGGCGTGTACTGAGCCCACTAAGACCATCTATTGTAATTCCTTGGGCGACTCGGGGGACTCGCGCTGTCTCGCTGAGCCCAGGTGTGGGTGTGCGCACGGCCCCTCCGGTTCCCCGCCTCATCCCACGCAACGGAGCCTCACACCAGCCAGCACAGAAAACGTTGCTTTATTACTGCGTCTGCCAACACACGAGGAGTGCACGGGGCGCCTTAAGACACGAGCCCTGGTGGGGCCGGGGTCCGGAAGCCCCCAGGAGTGAGCGGGACAGGATGGGGCCGGGAGCTATGCAGCGGCGGCAACACAGAATCATGCAGGGCACGGCGGGCTCTGGCCACGCCGAGGTGACCACACATTCTATTGCTCGTTGAGGGTCGCGAACATGGACAATGTACAAAAAGGAGAAATAGGTCTTTGCGTTAATGAAAAATACATTTTTTCTCTACAAAGGAATCTTTTCTAATACAAGAAAATAAATATTGCAACATAAGCCAAAAATAATTTAAAATTGCTCTTTTCAATATATTTTCAATATTTCTCTTGTATATTAACAAATGGCACATCACTTTCTTTGAAACAAAGACAGAAGGAGTCTCCTCCTGTGACATTCATATCACCCCCCACCACCCCAGCGAACCGATGCGGGGCACGAAGTATCTGTGCGTCTGAGGGAGGCGGTGGCAGGAAGTACCTTAAAGAACAACCAAAGGTCCCAGACTCCAGCCCTGGCTCTTTGGCCAATGTGGCCAGCTGGGCCAGGGGCACGGGAGAGTGGCCTCCCCAAGGGCCTTGCTACAGGGATCCAGATCATTCTCCAGAGCTTTGGCCGTGGGCAGAGCTTGGCCACATCTGGCAGTGAGCAAGGAAATGCCAAGTCCAGCTGCTGCCAATGTCTGTTGGAGTCGGGCAGCCGGATCTCTCGGAATCGCCCCAGCCAAGGCCCCCGTGTGCCCCTCCCCCGCACACGGACACGCACTCACACGGACGCACCCCCAACAGTCCGACACCCGCGTCTGGAAACCCGGGCAGCTTCTCTGAGGAAGTGGGGGCCCTCTCATTGCCAACGCTCACACACCGTCACCGAGGCAGAGCCCAACTAATAAAATAAACCCTTTACCTTTCTTCTCCTCATTTGTCTCAAAATACATTTATGATACATAAAAATACTTTCCTTGCACATTTTCCTTGGTCATGTGATGAGGGGGATGGCGGCGGCACGCACGGGGGACGACGGCCGGGTGAGTTGCAGAGCAGCCCCCCTCCGAGGAGGAGGAGTTGAGTGTGCACAGATGGGTCAAGACCTGCCTCGGCCTCTGGCCTGGAAAAGGAACCAGCCTTGGTCTCAGGGGCAGCAGAGCCCTCTACACAGTGGACAGTGGGCTGGAGAAAGAGTGAAGCGGCCGTGCCTAACGGGGGGCAGGCTGGGGGCCGGGAGGCCATCTTTGTCCTCCTTGCAGCCTGGTGGACAGCCTGGAGGTGGAGACAGCTGCCTGGGAGAGACTGCTGTGGGGCCTGGCCTAGGAGTGAAGGTGCCCCCAGCCAGCCGGCCTAACAGATCCTGGGCTCTGAGGACGCAGGCCCTGGGTGTAGTCCAGTCCAAAGCAACAGCCAGTGGAGAAGAGGGACCAGAGTCTAGACGCAAACTTGAGCAGAGACTCTCTGAAGAATGCCGGCTGCCCTCTCTGCCTGCCCAGGCCAGGCCTGGCCCTGGCTGCAGAGCGGGGCTGCCTCCTGGAAAGAAGCCAGACTCGCTGCGTCCTCTCCCTAATTCTCCACCTGCCCCGGGACGGTGTGAGGGGGGAGGGGGCGAGTGCTGGCACTGCTTGATCCTGAGCTTCCCGGCACCCTGGACCCTGGCAGGGTTTGGTTGTTCTTTAAGCTCACCCCTTTGCTTCCTGCGGGGTCAGACCAGGCAATGCAGCCTAGACGAGGCTGTGGCCCGAGTGGACCCAAAGCACAGGGAAGGAAGGTCTGTTCAAAGGCAGTAAACGGAGACCGGGGCGGGGACGCCGACACTGACGCTGCACTGGTCACGACTACCGAGGCGGGCAGGGGACTAAGCTCTACGTGGGAGCTCGTGCCATCCCGACACCCAGAATCCTCGAAGCCCGCCCCACTCCCTCGAGTCCACTTGGACTAGACAGCTTCCTCTGATCCTCTGAACTCAGTCGTTATCTTTGTTTCCTGTTTTGCTGAAATTCACATGAAATCGAGCGTTGATGACAATGCCACGGCGTACCTTGACAGTTCTGGAGTCAGGGGTGGGTGAAGGTCAGGCCGTTCCCGTCCTGCTTATTTGCTTTGTGTGTTGGGGGGGGTGGGACGGGGGACCACGTGGTAAAGACTTTTCCATGCTGGTTTCACCGTCAGGACCCCCTCTGTGACTCTCAGAGTGCGGGGAAGCTCGCAGGGGGCCTAGCCCAGGATCTGAATCCGACACCCAGGTACAGTCCAGCGGCAGAAAAGCATCCTCTTGCAAGAGCTCGGGCTCTTCTCCTTAAGTGTGTGCAACGGACGTGTTTCTATACCTTGTTGCTAAAGAACTCCATTTTTAAAAAAGTCCAAGTGACAAGTTGTCAGGTCCAGGCTGTGCTGTATTATGGTCAAAATATTCTTTGGCATCCACAGAATGATTCGACTGGTTCACTGGGCTTTTGCAAGGTTCTTGTTGGAGAAGTTCTGGCTTTACCAGTGGCGGAAGTGACCCAGGAGTAATTCGTAAAAGAAAAAAAAATGCTTTCACTGAATTCCTTTCATATGTTCCCTGAGCTATCACCCTGGGGCCACTCCACTGCAACTCTTCAGACAACTACCTGGGACTAAGGGCGGGGCGGGGAAGGCAGGACCCTGGCGGTGGGGAGGGCACGGCGGGGAAAGGGGGTAAGGCTCGGAGGAAGGGAGGATCACAGGAACGTCCAGCAAGACTTACAGCGGTCCCAGCGGGCCAACACTGGCCCGCCCTGGGCCCCGGGATCCCACTGCTTGTTGGAAGGAGGCGTTTCCAAAAGGAAACCAAGGAAGAAGCTCATCTCTTAGCAGGACTAGGAAACTTGAAAAGGCAAACGGTCTCGTCTCATCAGCTCTGTCTGGGAGTGACCAGACTTCAGCCGACACTGGCCCCGAAGGAAGGAAGGAAGGAAGGAAGTTGGAGCCTCAGAGTGATTCTCTGCGGTGGGCTGGTCTGAGCCCCACGACCCCGTCTGGGCACTGGCCCTCCCTGGCAGCCCCCACCTGCGGTGGCAGCTGGCTGTTCGGGAGTCCCCTGAGTAAACGGCGCAGCTCAGGAAGGATTCCGGGAACCCCTTCCCGGAGCCACGGGCTGGGCGCTGGCAGGGGCGGAGCAGCGGAGGAGGGAGGGGGCGGGCGGGCCTCAGAAGAGTGGGTCGATCGGGACCAGCTCCGGTTCCGCTGGAACCAGCAGGCCCCCTGTGCCCCTCAGTGCTTTCTCATAGAAGCTCATTGTGCTTGTGACAGTGAGTAGACTCTGGCCGGGTATCGCTTATTATGCTTCCTTGGGGATCAGTGGAGTGCAGCAGGACCCCCCAAATGGGCCCCAGTGGGATTTGGGGGCAAGGCGGGGTGGGCCCTGCACTGGCCCATCTGCCATGAAATAATGCCCAAACGACAGTCTGTGTCAGCCGGTGGCAGCGGGCTGGAGTCCTGAGCTCTTCTCCCCCTTGCCTGTATCAGCCAGGAGCCCGGCAGTGCCACACGGGCAGGGGCAGGGATGGTGCACGGGACCCGGCGTGGTCCTCGCGGCCAGAGCCGTGGAAGGAATCCTAATGTCCTGGGCCAGCACAGAGGAAAGACAACAGTGTAGAATTCAAAACTCTCTCTATATTAAAAATAAAACCACGACAGAGTGGCAGCCTCGAGGGTCTGGGACACTCGGCAGAGATTGGAAATGGCAGTTGTGACTGGGCTGAGGCCTTGTGGGGGGACCAGGGCAGGGCCCAGGGCAAGGATGGGGTGAGTTAGGAGGCTAGGACCCCCATGCGGACCACTTCCTCAGCCCCTGCCTCCCGGGGACCTCGCTGCACCCCGCTGTCCTCAGCCTCTACGTCTGAGTCGCTCATCTCCCCGTCAGAGAAGTACCCATCAGTCTCGGTGTCAAAATGTAAGCTGACCTTTGGCCTCTCGGCTGCAGCAGAAGGCGGCCCAGTCCCGGCGTCAGGCCTGGCACCCGGCGATCTCCGGGTTACCTTGCTCTCTCGAGGTGGCCGGAGCCGGCCCAAGGGCTTGGGGCTCGCTGTGGGGCCAGGCACTTGGACGTTTGAGTCAGCAGCCGCTGCGGCTGCCTCGTCCGGGGTCTCAGGGGCCAGCAGTGGGGGGCTTTCAGGGGCTGCTAGGATGGGACAGTCCCCAGCTGCAGGGCTGGACGGCAAGTGAGAAGACGTCCGCCGTGGTGGCTTCCGGGTGGGAGGCCCCTGGCCCCCCCTGCCGCTGCCTGCGTCCTGGCCCCAGGGCTTCTTGGGGGGTTTGTCGGGAGTCGGTCTGTCTGGAGTCGTCCGGGAACCGGGCCCGTCCTGTGGCGGTGGCGGTGGCGGCTTCTTCTTGGCAGGCAGGCGGGTGCGGCCGCGGGCCTTCCTGGCGGGGTCTCCCGGTCGCAGCGAGGGGTCCCGCATAAAGCTGAGCAGCGTCTCCTCATCCTGTAGCAGCTCCTCCGACAGCAGCCCCGGGGCGGGGTCCTCGCGGTGCCCGTTGTTCAGCGACCACTCGCTCATGGCCATGTTCTCCGCTGTGATCTGCACCGACTGCGCCAGCCAGCTGTTGAAGAAGGTCCCGTCGATGGGGAATGGAGTGGACAGGCCTGGCCGAGGGGAGAGAGGAGGCAGGTGAGTCGCTGGCACCCTCTTTCAGGAGCCCTCTGACCTCCACGACACTGTGCTGGACGCGGGCCAGCTGCCTTCCCCTGTCCGTCCCTCCTGCCAGCACCACCAGAAAGGAGGGGCCGCAGCATCTACCCTTCCCCCCGAGAAGAACGTTCTACCCCCAGGACTGGCTTCCTAATTTGGGGGGTAAAGTACATGTAGGCTCCTTGATCAAATACTACTAAGAATTCCAGGGTGGACTGCTAAAGCAATTCGAGAATGTGTCTAGCAGGTTTTCTGGTTTTTACCAGAATGCTCACATGGGGGAAAAATTCAAGGTGGCGGCAGCAGAGGATTAAACCAAGTGCAGGGGCCTGTGCAGCCGCACAGGTTGCACACCCATAGAGCTGGCATGCCACCACCCCCCTGCTGGAGGGGACAGGGAAGGTGGAAAAGGCCCTCCTGGGATTTTATGAGCGTTTTCTCCCACGGTGGCCAGCAAAGAGCTTGGATAAACAGGTCAGGCATGAACAGGCGAAGCAAGGTGCCTGGGTGGAAGGTCCCTCTTGGATATCAGGGCCCTTTTGCCTTTACTGAAGGCTTGCAGGGGAGGGGGACGCAGCTGTGAGGCTCAAGTTTTCCCCTTCTTGAGACTGAAGGACCTATAGGATGACCTGCGGGTTCTGTGCCAGATGTGAGGTCTGGAAGGGGACTTCCACCCGCTCCCTGAGAAGTGCTCTGGGGGAAGCGTGCGGCTTTCTGGGAGCGGCTCTGCAGGAAGGAGACCTGGGACAGTGAAGAGGGCGGGCAGGGCCAGGCCACCGCTCTGGGTCTCCCTGGGTGGCTCCAGGAAGGCTGCTGGTGTTGAGGGAAGGGCCATTTGGAGGATTCTGGCAGAGTGGGGCAGGGATGAGGATTTCCGATGGATCCTCTCCTCCCAGTGTGGGGCTGGCCTGGGGCCCTCTGGGAAATGCACCCAACACCCAGGACCCCGGTCAGGGGGATGAGCGGGCAGTTCCCCAGCAGCCTGGGTCCAGCTGCCATCCAGGTCTACAGAAGGGGCATCTCCCAGGATGTCAGACGGGGCCCCGAGACCCGTCTCCTCGCGGGGTGGAAGGTACGAGCATCTGGGCAAGGGAGGGCCTGGTTCCCCCTTGAGCCTCAGTCTCCCACTCTGCGCAGGGGGCCTTGCGTGGGGTCAGGTGCAGGTGGGAGCCTGAGCCCACGGCCCGCCTGGCGCTTACTCACCCAGCTGCCCCAGCACTGAGTCGGGCCCCGGCTTCACTTTCTCTTTCTTCTCGGGGCTGTCCTTGGGGCCCTCGCGGCCTTTTCTCTTCGAGTCACTCTTCTTGCCCTTCGATCTCCTCCCAGACCTCTCTGCATCAGGGAAAGTGAGGGGAGGGAAATGGTTACCCAGAGGGCCTCAGGCAGAACCAGATCCCAGCCCAGGAGAACTCGATCAGCCGGTGCTCACCCTGCAGGGAAGCCAGTCGGAGCCGGGGGACAGCTGGTGCGGTGGGGAGGAACCGCCCACTGCTGCCTTTGGGGCTCTTGGGGTGGGCACAGGGTCACAGGGAGAGGCCCTTGCAGGACGGGGACTCAGTCTGACCCACACGACCGACAGGCCTTGGGAGAGAGCCCTGGTGGGTGGGAAGGACGGCGGAGCTGAGCGGGGACAGGCAGGGCCTGGACTGCCAGGCCGAGGAGCTGGGCCGAAGGCGGAAAGCACGCAGTCTGCGGAGTCGAGAGGCCTGGGTTCCATTCCCGACACCAGTCTGCTTCCTTCAACAGTCTCCTGCCTCGGTCTGCCTGCTGGCTTTCGCGGTCAGGCGGTGGATGGAGGCTCAGGGGCCCCACCCGGCCCTCGCGCCCTTTCAGTCCATGACCATGTAAGGCGAGGGAGCGCGGGAGGGACATGTGGGGGGCCCGGCTGCTGTGAATCCTCCCAGCTTCTCAGCCTGAGGTGGGGGGACTTTCCCAACAAGAGTTTAAGAGAAGGTCAAGCATGTGGCCCCTGCTGGGGAATCTTCCCAGCTCTGCCGTCAGTTCCCTGTGCAACCTCAGGCCGGGCCTCAGTCTCCTCATCTGTAACCTGGGCCCACAGCCTAGTAACTCTGATTCTTTTTTCTTTTTTTTTGAGACAGGGTCTCACTCTGTTGCCCGGGATAGAGTGCAGTGGCGTCAGCCTAGCTCACAGCAACCTCAAACTCCTGGGCTCAAGTGATCCTCCTGTCTCAGACACCCAAGTAGCTGGGACTATAGGTGCATGTCACCACACCCTCGCTAATTTTCCGTTTTTTTGTAGAGACGAGGTCTCGCTCTGTTGCTCAGGCTGGTCTTGAACTCCTGGCTTCAAGTGATCCTCCTACCTCGGCCTCCCAAAGTGCTAGGATCATAGGTGTGAGCCGCCGTGCCCGGCCCCAAAGCCTAGTTCCTTGGAAGCAGGCTCCTGAGGCCCCCACTGCGCACAGAACACAGGTGACCCTAGTTTCCTCCCAGCCTCCCTTTAGGCGTACACCTTCTGCCCAGCCGCAGCCATTCCAGCCTCCTTGCACTTTCTCTACCGAGACACGCTCTGGCCTCTAGGTCTTCAAGTACGCTGTTTCCTGTCCTGTCCTTCAGCTGGTTCAGCTCACAGGCCAAGTGTCACCTGCACCGAAGGCCTCCTCCAGCCCCCAGGCCAGACAGCCTCGGCGGTGTGCTCACAGCCACGCCCCGGCCGCGTGGGCACCAGCTTTGGGCAAACCGGTCTTCTCTCCAAATGCCCTGTCCCGAACAAAGGGCTGGCTGTTGTCGACACTCGAGACAAGCAGTGCAAATGTCCCCAGACCCAATGTGGGGAGGACTCTCTAGGCTCTGGGCCATGCTTCTGGAACCCTGTGCCTGAGGGCACTGCTTGCGGCGTGCCACTCTCTGCTTCCTTGACTCCGGGCACCTTACGCAGGCTTCTGCTTCTGCAGGTGGATGTGTGGCCACAGCCAAGCGCTAGGAAGCCTGAGCTGTTGTTCCAGCATCACTGCTTCCAGGAAGTCATCCCTGATACCTCTGTCATCGCACTGGCAGGGCCTGCAGACCCGGGATACTGCTTTCCTTTGTTTTGCAAGGGGTGAGCTCCACGAGGGCAGGAGTGGAGCTCAGCTAGTGCTGGCCAGATGAATAAACAGAAGACAGAGAGCCTGGAAGGCTCCGGCAGAAGCCAGGAAGCTGCCATAGTCTTTGGTGCATGGCAAGCTCTGCGTGGCTGTCACCTGCCCTGACCCAGCCCTTGAGCTTGGCACAGCTGGTCTCCTAGGCCAGAGTGGGTGGCGATCCCAAGGGCAATGCAGGCAGCTCAGCGCCGAGGCTAGGGGGCAGCAGAGGCCCCACATCTGCTCCAAGGGTGCCGGCAGCTCTTCTCCCTCCTCTCGCTCCAGGCCCAGCCTGACCCAGAGGTTGAGCTGGCAGCAGCAGGCCCTGGCTCAGAAACACTCTCCAGCCAGCTATTTCTGCCGCACGTAAATCCAACATTAGGACACAGTTTCGGGGGTTAAGCATTGCCCTTCTTAACACTCCAGGAAGGGCCCCATGTCTGGCAGTATCTACAACTAGCAGACAAGATCAACATCAGAGTTTCTTTGGTCTTTGATTTCCAGACTCGTTAAACACACGTAGCGGCAAGAGAGTAGGAAAAAAGAGAGGAGAACGCCGCTGACGCGGGGCCTGAGTCCCATCAGACGGGGCCAGAGGGAGAACACACAGGCCCGTCCCATCTCTGGGGCAGCCGCCTTCTTCAGCAACGACGCCCACACTCGCCAGCCTCGGCCCTTCCTGCGTCAGCACCCGCGCAGAGCCGCGGGGACTTCAGGCCTGCACCCGTTCCCCGCGGTCTGTCCCGACGCCGTGCCCCACTGACGCGGAGAGCTCCCTGCGGGCAGCCCCGATGCCACGTTCCGACCTCTGGCTCCTCCCGACCGACACGCAGCCAGGACCTGGCAGCCCCCACCGGGGCCTAACTAACTAGAGGGCAGGGGGGGGCCAGTGGCCGCTGGCCCTGCGCATGCGTCCCACCAGGCTCCGAAGACACACGTTCCTTGGGCCCCAGCCCGGCAGGAGAGCGCAGAGCGGCCGCGTGGCGGGGAGGGCGCCTACCTCGACACAGGTCCTGCTCAATCAGTTTCATCTGCAGGTGGAATATCTGCTCCTGGAGTTTGCAGAGGGCGTGCTTCGTTCTCTCGCGCCTTGTCACCATGTAGCACAGGTTTCTAACCTGAGGAAACACAAGAGAGATTTTCCACCTTACTTGCGGGCAGCCACCCCACACCTCCCAGCCCCGGGGGCCTCGCCACTGGTGAGGGCAGTGCCCGGGGCACAGGCCGCTGCCGCCGCTTATCCTGCCCAGAACATCCGGGAGTCAGTTCCTGACCCGAGCGCGTCCTCAGCCCACGCCCCACGTCCGATCCAGAACACAAAACACAGGGCCAAGCACTGTCTCGGCCTCACAGTTGCTGGCTGGGCCGGCGTAGCCGGGGAGAGTGTCTGGTAGCTCAGCCAGCGACTCCACCTTCCTTCCTCTGGGCCTTAACTTCGGGCCAGGTCAGCCATGCTGCCTCCTGAGGCCCAACGTGGTTGTTCTCTAAATCCACAGTGCCCAAGGCTTGTCAGGGTCTCCCCAGGTCACCAAGCTCATCCCTCTGCCTTCCGTCCAAGGCTGTCTTTCCCAGCAAAGAAACTTCAGACACCAGCACCATGGCAAGATCTAACACGCGTCCTGAGCTACGAATGGCGTCGGTACTGGGAGCCCAAGAAAGCTCCAGCAGGAAAGCTTTGAGCAGACAGGCAGTCCTGACCCACCTGCACCCAGCCCGCGGCGGATCCACGTCTACTGCGCGTTTGGGACCCGAGCCAGGCCTCTGCTGCCAGGGCTCCCACATCCATGTGGCCACATGCACTCGGCCGCAGTGACAGAACCCAGCAGGAAGGGCAGAGGTCTCTCTGACTACCTTAGGCCAGCTGGAAAGAGCCCCTAGGGCTTTGGAGACCAGCTCACTTAGCCCACAGGACGAGGTCCCAACCTCCAGGTGGTCTGGAAGCACTGAAGGACAGACCATGCCGCTGTCCACCGGGCACCCTGCCCCACTGCGCCAGCATTCGCCAGCTCCTCTCAGGGCAGGTCACACTTCTCACACTTCGGGGGCCAAGACTGGGCCCCCTCCCTGAGACACTTCCTTGCTCTGGCATCATCTTCAGCTCAGGGTGGAGCCGCCAGTGTCAGGGAAGCAGGCCGAAGCTGCAGAGCTGGATCCCAGGTCCCACCAGGGGCTTCCCAGCTGGGGCTCTGTCTCTGGTGGCTTCCATCTTCGAAGCCGAGTTCAGTATTCATGTGCTTAAGCTTCCCGGGGTGACCTCTGGTTCCAGAACCTGCTGACACGACCACCATTTCTCCTGGCCTGGAGATACCATAACTGGACCTCTCTCCTGGGCGTGGGACATTCCTTTCCTTCCGGAGCCTGGTTGTGAAGAAGGTGCACCCTGGTCTTAAGCCTCTGCAGGACGGGCTCTCTGTGGCAGTCCACGCCGGGCTGGCGCGCCCGGCCTACCCAGAGAGCACCAGGCCACGGCTCCACCCATCCTGCAGAGAGCCCAGCTCTAGCCCACTGGCATGGCCTCCTCAGGACCCCCGTTCAACCGGCCCACTCCCCACACAGCCCTAAGCACCAGTTGTAGCTCTGTGAACTCGTGCTGTGCGAGGCCCTGGCTCGAGGCCCAGGCCCTGGCCCTGGCAGTTAGCAGCGCTGCCAGGGTCCCTTTCTTCTTGGGGACTGCTGCCCAGCAGGCAGGTGGATGCTGACCCCCTTACAGGACCAGGCAACCCCAACCTAGACCTGGGGCGGTGAGCACGGCTTCCTGGACGAAGAGGCAGCGTGGGAGTGGGAGCGGATCACACAGAGGGGAAGCCAGGACAAGGCCAAGTGGGTGAGACACAGAGCCAGGCCTCGTGGTTTGAGAGACAGGGGACAGGGAGCAGTGAGGACAGGCTAGGCTGGCGAGGGAGAGGGGGCAGGCTTTGAGGCCTGACCAAGCCAGGCCAGGGGCAGTTGCAGAGGGTTTTGGCAGAGTGGCAAGTGCCGAGACATGGGACTCATCCTTGGTGACGCATCTCCTCTTCCTGTGCGCCCACAGCCAGCCCACCATCACGGCCACCGGCCTGTCCTCGAGAACGACCCCTTCCCATCGCTCCCTCCACCTCTCACATGGACAGGGGGCCATGCTGACCCTCTGCTGTCCCAGAGCAACCTCCTTGAGATGCAGATCAGACCCCTTCCCTCCTGCTCTCAGACTCTCCTCCAGTGGCTTCTGTGCTAGGTTGAATAACAATCCCTCAAAATCCATTTTTGTTGAGAGCCTCGGAATGTGATCTTATTTGGAAATAGGGTCTCTGCTGATGTGATTAGTTAAGATGGGGTGACGCTGGATTAGGGTGGCCCTCAATCCAATATGACTGGTGTTCTTATAAAAGGCCACGTGAAGACACAGGGACCAACGCGCAGGGAGAACGCCACGTCACAGCAGCGGCGGAGACCGGACTGATGTCCACAAGCCAAGGAACACCGAGGATTTCTGACAAGAGACAGAAGCCGGGCGAGGGGCAGGGAGGAGACTCCCCCTTGGAGCCTCCAGAAGGAATCAACGCTGCCGACACCTGGATTCCGGCCACTGAGCCTCCAGAACTGCAAGAATGCGTTCTTGTTAAGGCCACCTAGTTGGTGGCACTTTGTCAGAGCAGCCCTAGGAAACTAACACAGCTTCCTTCTTACCACACTTTTCAAAGTCACAGCCCAGCCCCAAGCCTCGCCCAATCTGACCACCCACCGTCCCTGCACAGCTCACGTCGCACAGCCCCCGGCCTCTTCTTTCTGCGTCCAGCCACGTCTACCCCGGGGTGTTGGTACAGGGTCAGCTCTTGGCCTGGAATGTTTCTCTCCCGCCTTCCCGGGGCTGGACCTCGTCCTTCAGGTCTTGGCTCAGATGTCACCTCCAGAAGCCCTTCCCCGACCAGCGCATCTAAGCAGCCCAGTATCCTCCTCCCCTCACCTTGAACTGTTTCCTTCCGAGCAGTCCTGTGGGCGTAGTGGGGATCAGAGAGGGGGATGGAGTCACGGCTATTTGGAGGTCAATAAACAAACCAGTCATGCCTAACCTAAAAGCAATTCAGTCGAGGTACAGCTTTTTAAAAATTTCCTGAAACACGCCATCCTGGAGTTTACTCCACCCTCACATCTACCCGCTATAAGGTGAGGAGTCAGGCGAGTCGCGGCTCAGAGCTGGGACATGAACGAGCGTGAGCTGAAGCACAGCCGCGCCCGATCACTGCCCGTCAGAACGCAGACGGCGGTGGTTTGTCTCCCACCTGACGCCACAGAGCAAGGTTCCTCAAGGCGCCCAGGTGAGTGCCCCGTACCGCGGTCACTGGGCTGGCTGGTTAAAACCACAGAGTCCCAGGCCTGAGGGACATCAAACTCTGAGGTGGGGGGACCCTCAAATCTACACTTTACACAGCACTGTGCACTCTGAGCGCTTCTGCCCTGGGCAGGGCCCTCGAAGGTGAGGGGCAAATGAGTCAGACGATTCGTGATGGTATAAGAAAAAAATATTAGAATTAATATTGACATACTTTTTCCTGACCCTATCAGAAATTCTGCTTATGTCTGTTTTATAACATGCAGCGGTAGGTACGAGTGAGATGTTAAAAATGCAACACATCCTCTTAACTGACAGCAGCACACGGCACAGTCGGTCCTGTCTGGGGGTTCCTGCCGTGCAGGTGAGAATAACGCTTCCCTGTGAGAATACGACAATCTCAGGTGGGTACACTGGTCACACTGCGACCCCCGGTCCCTTTTTTAAAAGCCTCACCCTGGAATCATCAAGTACTTTTCTAGTTTCTCCAGAGACACTTGGTAACATTAAGTCTTAATATTAACACATTTTACGGGATGCTGTACAATTCCTTCACCATGATGGCTTTTGGGGTCAAAGTAACGACCGCACTGTAGACTCTCGCCAAGGCTAACAGGCCCCTTCCATCGTCATTTGATTTTCTGATTATAAGGAGAAAACAGTCTCATTTAAAAAAACCTAACAACCGGGCGCGGTGGCTCACGCCTGTAATCCTAGCTCTCTGGGAGGCCGAGGCAGGCGGACTGTTTGAGCTCAGGAGTTCGAGACCAGCCTGAGCAAGAGTGAGACCCCGTCTCTACTAAAAATAGAAAGAAATTAACTGGACAACTAAAAATATATAGAAAAAATTAGCCGGGCATGGTGGCGCATGCCTGTAGTCCCAGCTACTCGGGAGCCTGAGGCAGGAGGATCGCTTGAGCCCAGGAGTCTGAGGTTGCTGTGAGCTAGGCTGACGCCACGGCACTCTAGCCCGGGCAACACAGTGAGACTCTGCCTCAAAAGAAAAAATAAATAAAATAAAAAAACCTAAGAGTATAAAAATGGATCAGGTAGAAAAGTAGAAAAGTCTTCAATCACTAGGTCAGGGAGTGGTAATACACACAGGTTTTACATTTCGATGAAATTGTTTTGATATCAACAAATTTTGCAGGGAGCGGCTGGCGTGGGGCAGAGAAGGGGAGCAGGGGCGACTAAGAGACCGCGACGGGGAAGGCGTGGGAGAAGCAGGCACGCAGGGAGCAGGGGACCAAGACATTACAGGGACCTGGTCAGAGCACCACAGGGAAAGGATCTCAAGACCAAGGGCAGGTGTGACTGTGGCAGCCACCGCCGAGGGCTGGGGGACAGGGCTGGAGAAGCGGGAGGGGAGGCTGCTGGTGGCCCAGGTGTGGCTCTGGATGTGTCAGGCAGGAGGGGGAAGCCTGGCCAGAGTGGGAAGCCACCAAGCAAACACCGTGAGGGACAACAGGAAAGGTGAGACCGGGATGGGAGCGGAGGGACCCACGACTAGAGGGACACAGGCAGGGAGGATTTGCTTCTGAAGACAGGAGAGGCTGAACTAGATGACGATACTGGTGGGAGAGGAGGAAGAGACAGAGTCCAGTGCTGCAGGGAATGGACTGGAAAGAGATCCCTGGGGGAAGAGGGAGGAGACGGGAGGGAAGGACAGAGGGTAGCTCCAGAGGCCTGTGCTGTTGGGAAGTTAGCAGGCAGGAGGTTGGGCTGTCTGCTGAGAGGGGGCGGGGCAGGGATGGAGGCCCCCGGCATTCCTTGGGGCTGCGTCCTGACACCTGCTGGCTGTGGGAGCTCTCCTGGGGGGCTGGGCGGCCCCAGGCAGAGAGTGGTTCCCACTGCACGAGGCTCTGCCGGGGCAAGGGAGGGGGCAGCGGGGGGGAGTGTGGGGACGCAGGACAGAGAAGGGCGGAATGCCTGGCAGACACCTGAGCAGAACAGGAGCCTGCAGTCCCCAGGGAGGGTGTGGGGATCGCTGGGTGACCATCGCGGTGGTGAGCAGGCCCGGGTGGGCAGGGGCACTGATGGGCTGTGAAGTCCTAGAGACGGGAGGTGTGGGGCTGAAGAGCCAGCGGTCTGCAGGCCGCAGCTGCCCAGGACAAGGCAGGCTGTGTGGGGCACGGGGTGTCCAATCTGGACAGAGTGAGCAGGGTGCGACCAAGTGACCAGGAGGCAGGCAGTGGGCGTCAGAAGAGGGCAGGACCCACTTCTCGCCCAAGCCTCTCTCCTTGCGGGCTTCATCCCCGGCAGGTGTGTGTCTCAGAGCTGCCTCCACCCCCTCGGCCTCCGCCTCAGGCCAGGTCAGGCTCTCAAACTCCTGGTGACAAGATCCAGGGCCACAGGCAGCGCGTCCCTGCACAGCCCGCCCGCCAGCGCGGTTGCTAGGGGACACCAGCCGGTGCATGTCGGCTGATGTCAGCGCTGCGATTTTTTGTCAGCTGTGAATAACTCCGGAGGCTGCGGTGGCCACGCCTCCCCAAGCTGTCCGCTGAGGCCAAGGCCTACGGCTGAAATTTTAGAAAAGCACATGGGGGCTGAACAGAAAATGGGATTTCATGCTGGTGGCTCCTGCTTTTCTCAGCAAAATCCCCGCTTGGCCCAGGGCCGAGGGCAGGGCCGGGGATCGGTCTGGGAGGATGCTATGCTTCCCAGGCCCTAGCCCGGGCCTGCCCTTTCGGTCCTCCGTGGAGCCACCCTCAGAGCGCAAGCCTTGGCCTCCCTTCCTCTAAGAGCCACACTGCTCGTGGGGCCAGGGCGGTGACAGTCACAGCCGGCAGCGGAGGGCGCTGTGCTAAGCTCTGTCTCCCACTCTCACGGCAGTGAGATCCTTGTTCCCATTCTACAGACAAGGAAACTGAAACTCAGAGAAATGGAAACTGAACCCAGAGGGCGCAGAGCCGGGAGTGCCGGAGCTGGATGCAAGGCCAAGCTGCCCGAGATCAGCCTCGGGCCCTACCCCGATTTCCGATGAATCCGGCCCACGCTGGCTTCGTGCCCAGTCATGGGCTGGATGCTCTCGCCGTTGGCACCGGGCTGTGGCTAGAAACTGGGCCACCGACAGCCATGGGTCTTTGCAGGAAGCCGCCCCCACGACACAGTTCTCAGCGCTGCCCATTCATTTACTCAAGTCACCAACGCCTGGCTGCGAAAGGCCCGCAGGCCGTGGTGCCAAGGGGGGCAACCTGGCTCGTGGCTCTCCTGGCCCTGCCGGGGCTGTGCGTTCCCTCCCCTATCGGGAAGCATGAGACAGGACCCCCCCGAGCCTCAGGGGGCTGCACGGTCTTCAAAGTCGGCCCTGCTCCCTCTTCTTAGAGTGGGATGGGTTACACTGGGCTTGGGAGGGCTCTGCGCCCCTCCCCTCAAGGGGTCTGGGTGGCAGTTCTGGTTGCCCTGGAACCCCAGAGCCTGCCAAGTGCAGTCCCAGGCCCCACCTGTACCAGCTGACACTGGGGTGAAAGGGTTGGAGGCTGACACAGGGCTGCTGTTGCCCAGGAAATTTACAGGGTAGCGAACAAGCCAGCATCTCTTCTCCTGCTAACGCTGACCCTGCCCCCGCTTCAGGTCCAAATTCAAGCTCGCACCCTGGGAATGAAGCTCCTCTAAGGCTTCCTGTCACCCTCTCTCTCCGAGCCACGGCTTCCCCATCTGGTCAGGAGGGCTGGGACGCTCTTCCTCAAGTCTCTTTTTCCAGAGTGACGACTACAGAAGTGAGTCAGCCCCCGACTGCCCCGGACGACCCAGCCAGACCCGTGGGCCGACCAGCGCATCCCAGGGAGATCAGTGCTGACGGCTGGTCCGGGCAACAGCAGGAGGGAAGCAGGGTGTGCTCTGGGGACCTGGAGGTGGAGATCAGGCAGCCCGAGGACAACTCTGGAAGCAGCTCTGGTCTCAGAAGGGCTTGTACCTGATGCCCCTGACACGTGACAGGAGGCTGGGCTGCCCAGGAGGTGGCGGCTGCAATGTAGGTGCCTTGTCCTCTACCCTGGCTGGAGCCAGTGACATCTGTTCCCTCCCACCCAGCTCCTTCTGAGCTGGGAGCAGGCCGGGCCCCAGGGCAGCTGAGCTGGGTCCAGTCCCCACCGCCCACCAGCAGGACCCCTGCTGTTCAGACTCGACCGCAGAGACGGAGATCGGAGAAGCCTCAGGCCGCTCAGGGCTGTTTCCTGATGGGGCCCGGGGAGAGGCTGAGACCGTGTGTCTGTACCCGCGGAGGACACCGACATGATGCCACACGCTCGAAACCCTAGAACTTACTGTGCCAGAGAGGAGAGGCCACAACAGCCCCTGGCGTTCAGAGGACTGGACCAAGGACCCCGATGTCCTGTTTCGTCTCACTCAGCCCCCACAGCCGCCATCCCGGACTAAGCCACTATCACGTTTCCCAGCACATAACTGGGGGACAGTTCCTGCCAACCCACCCACTCTAGACCCTGTGACTCGTCCTCCAGGGAAGTGTTTGGTGGAAGTCCCCGCCACAGTGGGACAGTCCCTCCTTGAAACACTCCTGCAGCCTCCAGACACTGTGGCCCACCTTGTGCGATCTCCTGGCCCCTCCGGCCTCGCCCTTCCACTCCACACAGGCCGCTGCTGTTCCCCACGCCCACCCTCATGTGCCTCTGTTCCTGCTAAGCACCCCACGGACCCGAGAGGAGTCACAGGGTCTAGAATGGGCGCATTGGCAGGAACTGCCCCCCCGCTGCGTGCTGGGAAACAGATGATAGTGGCTTAGTCCGGGATGGTGGCTGTGGGCCTGTCACCCTGGCTAGAATGCGGTGGTGTCATCATAGTTCACCCCAACCTCAAATTCCATGCCTCAAGCGATCCTCCTGCCTCAGCCTCCCCAGTAGCTGGGACTATAGGCGCATGCCACCACGCCTGGTTAATTTTTCTATTTTTAGTAGAGATGGGGTCTCGCTCTTGCTCAGGCTGGTCTCAAATGCCTGAGTTCAAACAATCCGCCCACCTCGGCCTCCCAGAGTGCTAGGATTACAGGCGTGAGCCACCGCGCCCGGCCTGATCCTTGCTCTTAATGCTCCAGGCTCTCGGCACAGGTGAGCGGGGCAGCTTGGGAAGCACCAGTTCCTCCCTCGCCTGGATTCTAAACAGAAGCTCACGTGTTAGGACTGGGCACAGCCCAGAGGCAACAGGTGTTGAGAGCCTGGGTCCTCACCCCAGCTGCGGCGCTCCCAGCCTCGCCACCTGGGCAGGACCCCCTCTTCACCAGGCCGGTGATAAGGATGGGACAAGAGTGACGCAGAGACTCGAGAGCTGGACGTTTCTCTGTTCTGTAAAGTATCCGTCACCCCCATGCTGCTGAGGCCTGGAGGCCCCGTCCCTTGGCTAGCCCCCGAAGCAGAGCTCGCAGTCAGTCCTGGCTGCTCAGGGCAGTAAGCGTGGCACGGGAAGGCCTCTTGGGACGGCCTGCCGGGCGGGCGGGGGGCCAGGCGGCAGCACACTCACCCTTTCCAAGTCCTGCCGCAGGTGCGTGAAGAGCCGCAGGCGGCGGTACAGGACGTCCTGCTCCTGCTGGGCCAGGTTGTCCACCTCGTCGGTCTTGGGGGTCAGCAGCGGCTGGTTGGCGTTGGCTTTCCTCTTCAGCTTCCAGTACTGGTAGACGAAGTCCACCAGTGCCTCGGCCAGGTCCAGCCGCTCGGCCACCTCGGCCGGCTCCACCAGCTCGTAGAAGTCCTCCTCCAGCTGCTGCAGCCGCTGCTTGCGCAGCGTCACCTTTTCCAGGTCCTCGCCAGCCTGGCTGGGCTCCGCAGGATCTGACGTGGGCTCACCCCTCGGGCCCCCGTCACTGTGCTCCTGGCAGAAGGACTTGAACTTGACCTCGTCGTTGTCTGCTAATATAGTCCGCATTTCCAGGCCGTGGTCAAAGGCGCATGTGACGTGGAACGCCGTGACGCAGGAAGGCATGGAGCACTGTAGGGAGAGGAAGGCGTCAGGAAGAAGCCCTGGTGGGAGGGGGGGAGCAAGAGGGGCTTCTCCCAGGGCTCCACTGAGAATGCAGAATGCTGGTGAGACCCTAAACCACACGGCACCGACTCCCAGCACCCTGCGCTGATGGGGAGGGTTACGGCAGGTGGGAAGGAGGGGCTCCGGGCACCTGGAGTGGAACAGATTCAACGCCTGTGCCCTGGGGGAGCCAACAATCAGAAGACGGCTGGGCCGCCCCTCTGGGGACAAGACGCATTTCTGCAAGGGCAAAACAACTTTGGGATCAAAAGGCATCGAAAGAAAGGCTGAAGACGGGGTCACCAACTTGTGTACTTCTGTAGCGTTACCTAAGATGGGGACTGCGTCCCTTTTGTCCTCTGGGAGAAGGGGCTGGGCTGGGACCCCTTCCTTCTCCTGTTACCCAGGCAGCCTCGGATGATGGCTGTGGGCAGCGGGTAACTTCTCAGCAACCACGCACCTAGCTATCAGTGACCATTTGTGCCGCACTCACAAACCCTTCTGAAGCCTGAAAAACGGGTGGAGGCACATCTTATGTTTGCAATGACAGCTCTTCCTGGAGAGGTGAGCAGGACAAAGGATGACCTCAACCCCCGCCTCCAAAACACAGACCAGAGCCATCATCGCCTGGGAGCTTGTTAGAAATACAAATGCTCAGCTCCACTCCAGACCTACTGAGTCAGAACCTCTGGGAGCGGGCCCAGCAAACTGCTTCACACGCCCTCCAGGTACTCCAGAGGCACACGGGACCCTGGGAACCACTGCTATAGACACATTAGCGCAGCCCTGTCCCGCGTCAGGAGAGCTGATTAGCTCAGTTGGAGGAGAAGTTTGATTCCTACCTACTCCCCACAAGAAGTCAAATTTAACGTCAGAAGTAAGGCCGATGTATTTATCGAGCCCAAAGACACCTGCTCTCAGAGATAGCCAGAGTTCTCAGCACTCTGATGGGGTGGTGAGCCCAGCTCCCAGGGCCTGTCCCCACTGCCTAGAGGACCTGGGGATGGAGCGAAGCCCCCACACCCCCACCAGGTGGGCAGGCGGAGGGTGCCGGCGGCACACCTCTCTGCGGCTGGCTCCTGGGCAGCAGAGGGGTGAAGTAGGTCGCGTACCTGGATGCAGGTGCCTGTGCACTCCTTGCAGAGGCTGCAGGACAGAGCCCAGCGGCTGGCTGGGATATGCGAGATCTTGGTGATGGGCTCCATCTTCTCCGGGCAGCCAATGCTGACCTGGGCAGGACACGGAGCTGCATCAGGCCTCTCGTCCCCAGCCTGCCCCCAGAGACGCCCCAAATGGGGGGCTGTCTGTTGAACCCGGGTGGTGGGCAGACAGGGCGGTGGCTGAGCCCTCGAATCCCAAGTCCTCCCTGACGCCACGCAAGCATGGCTCAAAGGTCCACATCCCTCCTGACTCTCCCAAGCCGACCAGTGGTTGAACGTGTGCTCATCCACGACTCAGACTATCTGTGAACGTGAGAGCGCGTGTCAGTGTGTAGAGATGAGTGCGTGCCCAGTGTGCACACACGTACATGGGTGTGTGCAAGGTCTCCCTCCTTTCTGCACCTCAGGCCTTTGTTAATAACATCTTCAGAGTTCTTGTTTTAACTTGTATTCATTTTATTTATTTTTCTGGGCACCAGGACAAAGCCTCATGGCAGCATCTCCTCTCGGGGGTCGTTAGGGCTCTCCTGGTCAAAGGGATGTGCCACTGCTCAGCTCCTTCTATGGGCACAGGCCTGCAACTGTGCCCACGTCTACCTGGCACAGCCCACCCTCGGGCCCAGAGACAGGGCACATTTGCCTCCTACCGCCCATGCCTGAGAAGGGAAACGGGTCCCCCCGCTCCACAGGTCCTGAGCCAAAGATCCTCGTGATGGGGTCCTGGTTGGTTCTGTCTCTGCTGTGACCAACCCAGGGCACACTCAGAGGTAGTCCCAGCCCTTGAGATGCTGATCTGGGAGCATGTGACCACTGCTGACATAAACGACTACCGTCACCAAAGCCTGCGATGTGGCCCCAGCAGGGACCTTCGCACTGTGTGCCCAGGAAGGAGAGGGCCCTGTTCCTTCTGGGCACAGGCAGCACTGCAGTGGGGCCTCCATCTGGGTCAGGGCACCCAGCACGGCTGGGGCCGAAACTGCAGTGAATTCCAGCATTTCACATTTCAAATAAAACGGACGGCCCCCTGGGAGAACAGGGCTTCTGCTGACTCACTCGCTGTGGACTCAGCCTGCCGCCCATGGCCCTCCCCTCCACCCCAGCCACGGCCATAGCAGCAGGCCCACTGCCCACCTTTGAAGTAGGCTTACCGCCTGATTTTCTTTCAGGTCAGTTGGTTTCTTTGTTCTCAACATGCAGCTTGACTTTGGTTGGAACCACTGCCTAGGTTTAGATGGACCCCACGACCCTGCAGCCGGCCGCCGGACTTCCATCCAGACCTACCTCCTCCGTACCCACTGGCCCGTAACCCCCTTTGCCCACAGAAGCCACTGCCTGAGCTCTGCCCAAGGTCCAAGGCAAAGTTCTCTGCGGGCTGCTACCTTCTTCCCTGCCCTGTCACCTGAGATCCCAGCGTGTCAATGTGGGCCCGTCGCCCTCTTTCCCCAGTGCTCAGACACCGAGTCCCATGCAGACCCGCTTCCCCATAGGCCAACCCCGGGGCCGCCACACCCCCAGTGCCTACCCACCTCCGGGATCCACAGGGCGCAGCTGACGTGCACCCACTTGGTCCCGCTTCTGGTGGGCTTCAAGGCTCCTCCTCGCTTGGGGCAGAGCAGGCACTTTGGCTGGACACCCAGGGCACACGTCCGGCACAGCCAGCTGCCCATGGGCACCTTGAGGATCCCGTAGCATGCCTGGGGGGACACAGGGTGGTGTGAGTCGGGGCACTGGCCACTGTGTCTGGTCAGCGGTCAGCTGCCAGGGGCCCCAGCCCCGGCCACACCGCTGTGCACCACCGTCTCCGGCCAGAAGGCCTCCTAAGGAGTCGTCAGGCAGGGAAGGGAAAGGCCTCGCCTGCTTGTGTGAGCGAAATGTCACCATTTCCCAGTCCTCTGTGACAGGGCTCAGGTCTGCCCTCTACTGGGAGGAGAGTCACTTTAGCCAGAGGTTCCTGCCAGCCATGGAACTCCAGAGGCTCCAGAGGCCCCTCAAAACGGATGCAAAATCGGGTACACACTTCCTGGGAACAAGGCCCAGAGCAGTCACCTTTGTCGCACAGGCATCCGTGAAGAGGGCTCCTCCCGGTCACGCCTCCAGCTCGGGAAAGGCACAGGGACCTACGAGCGGCTGGATACGAGGGACGCACGTGTATGCGGGGTGCACGGCCCACCCAGGAGGCTGCAATGCCAGGCTAGGGGAGCCTCTGCCACCGAGCTCCCGAGGGGCTAGCCCAGCAACGGCGGTGAGGACAGCCTCAGGGTCAGGTCTTCTGCAAGCAAGGCCCAGAGACACCCAAGACCTAGAGCCTTAATCCAGAGGGGGCCTGGCCGGGCTGCCGCTGGTCTACAAACCATCCCAGTAATGGTAACAAACGCTTCCAGCCCTTATCGTACTGTGTTAAGCAGAGAACTCATAGTAAACAACTTAATCCTCACGACGATTCACTTTTATTTATAGTGAAGAAACAGAGGCCCAAAGAAGTTAAACAGCCCAAAGTCACACAGCCCATGCGGGGCAGAGCCACGATTCAAGCCCAGGCAGCCTGGCTCCGGGCTTTGCTCTCGGTCACTGCCCTGTGCTGCCTCTTCGTCCGTTCTGGACGCGAGGAGAGGAGGCAGCGCAGGGGGGCGGGTGCTCGTGGTGGGAGTCTGACGAGAGGACAGAAAGACCACCCAATGGGCATTTGCTCACGTCTGGCTGGCAGGGCTGAGCCACGGGGCCCTGGGCGTCCCTGGCACCACAGGGCACTCACGCCGTTCCCTTCCTCCCCGTCTCCCTCCTTTGGGCCTCTGCCCACGGCGCCCGTGCTCCCACAGCCGGGATGACCTGCCTCGCGCAGGGTCTGCAGGCAGCAAGCGCGCAGCGTGGGTGAGGGTGACCGGGGGCTGCCCACCTGGTGCACACAGACGTTGCACTTGTCACAGAAGACCATCTCGTTGCCATCCTCGCCCTCGGGAGAGCGGCACACGTCACAGACAACGTCCTCGTCATACTCGATGCCCAGCCCCTCCTGCGTCTCGATGGCCCGGGCCATGTTCTGGTGGCACAGAGTCTCCAGCTCCTCCAGCACACGCTCCAGCGTCAGCTCGTCCAGCTCCGGCCTCTCTGCGGGGGAGACAGAGGGATGGTAGGAGCTCGGACGAGGACGCGGCCCCTGGGCTGCGGGAACTCAGGGCAGGGGTGTGGGAGAGTTTCTGTCCACCCACTGCGTGGCCTGGGGAGAGGCACCCACTGCCTGGGCCTCAGCTCCAGCCTCTGAAAACTGGGTCATTCAGCCTCAAAGGCCCTGACCTGTTGTGGGGTTCTGACTTCAGACGGCCTGCCTGTGACCACAGGGACACCTGTGTGTGCAGATAACCCGGAAATGTCTCTGGGATGCGTCGGCTCCGTGGGGCATCGACTGCTTGTGCTGGGTTGGGGCGCCTCCGAGGGTGGCTGAATATGGCAAAGCCGGCCGTCCCGGGACGTGTGAGTGAGCTCCGGCAGGCCCATATCTGCTGACCCCGGCCCCATTTGTCACCCTAGACGCACCTGTGTGCTCACTCATTCTCCACGTAACACTCGCGCTGACTACGACAGGCCGAAGATCCCTGTAAATCACGCGCTATGGCTGCCCCCACCTGACAGCTGGAGACACTTCAGGAGGCAGAGACACTAACGAGTGACTTCACCAGTCAGTAGTGCAGTGGGGACGCTCCTCCCAGGGCCATGCAGCACCCGAGCCCGGTCTCGGCCACTGCCCTTCCGCGGGTGACGAAGCCGGGGGTGGGAAGAAGCGCCCCTTGCCCTGCCTGATCCCACTGTTAGCACAGGGGGGTCACCTACCCATCTCCTTGAGCTCCGAGTTGATGAGCTCCAGCCAGTAGGCGTCGATCTCGTCCAGGTCATAGCGGCTGCCCCCTGGCCAGTCAGGCTGGGAGCCCTCGCCAAGCACAGAGCCACTCGGGGACACCTGGGTAGGGGGGCCTTCCAGCGGCGGGAGGATCCTAGGGGATCAAGAGGGGGTGTCGTGAAGAGAGGGCCCTCAGCCTGCCACCGTAGGGGCCCCAGGGAGTTGGCCAGCCCAGCGGAGGAGCTGGTGGGCAGGTGTGAGACTTTGATTCCAAGCACGGCCCCCTCCTGCCACCCTCCTTCCCTTCCTCCTCCACCATTGCCCACCCTGCGAGACACAGATGACGGTGGGTAAAAAGTCTGCGCACAGAAGACCCCTGTGAAGGGAAGGACAAGTGGTCAAACTCCAGGCTGGGGAGGGGCCGGGGACGGTCCACACACCTTCCCAAGCCCTGGCCCCTCCTCACCAGCAGCCTTGAAAACCCCTCGGCCTTGAGGGGAGCTAAGACCACGTCTCCTCTGGGGTCAGCAGGAGCCCTGCCAGGTTACACTGCTATGGCCCAGGGTGACCCTTTGCAGACAAAAGGTCCACTGCCGCAGGGACACAGTGCTGCCCACAGACCCTGTCCTTCTCCCAGATACTGTCACCTGGGCAGGGCTACACCCTTACCTCCCAAACCGAGATGCAGGCCAAACCCCCTGGACACAAAGACGCGCCTGCCACAGTCCCAGGGCCACCTCAGCTCTGCCCCTGAGGCAGCTTGGAAGGGCCCTGGCTGCGGGGCGTGGACCCCAAGCCCAGTTCCACCACCGACTGTGACACTCTGGGTGTCCCACTTCACCTCTGTGCCCTGGCGTCCTCTCCTCCAAAACGGGCTAGTAGTTAAAATCCTACCTCGTGTGGCTGGTGAGAGGGATTTAATCCTCTCACTGATGCCTGTAAAGCTCTTAGAAAAGTGCCCGGCACACGGGAACCACTGTGCGTGCGTGTGTGCACGCGTGTGTGCGTGTGTGTATGTGTGTGCACTTGCATACGTGTATTTTGAGACTGCCGGAGATCACCTTTCTCCCAAAATGGAACCCAGGGGGCATTCTGCCTTGGCTCAGCTGTGCTGCCCCTCAGCTCCTGATACCAGTTAAAAGTGCCAGCTCTTCCCACCCCCCACTGGTTGCCATGGTTATTGCTTCGGAGCCTGGCCTCCTCCAGCCAGCACTGCAGGGCTGAGGCCCCTCACCTGCCCCAGAGGCCTCCTGGGGTCAGAGGCAGAGCTGCCGGGGCTGTGACTCAGCGGTGACCAGGAAGGGAAGGACAGCGCCCTAGGTGGCACAGAGACGTGGCTGAGCTGCAGGGGGGGCTCCTGGGCTCCCCAGGTGTGTGAGCAACAGGGGCAGGAAGGATGAAGGAGACGGGAGGCAGGGGGTGAAGGAGGGAGAGAAAATGGCCTCCAGGCCTGGCTACAGCGGAGGAGGCAGGAGAAAGGGAAGCGTTTGCGACCGCCTTATCTCACACAGAGGCCCAGGTTAAGGAAGGTCCCGGGGAAGGATAATGTCTGCCTCCCGCACCAGGAGACGATTCCAAATAGAGGCAATACCGATACTCTTCAGTCCAACAAAATTCTGCCTTTCCCCATGAAACTGTTACTTGAATTAAAGCATTCTTTAAAAAAAATGCAGCCTGTAATTTGGCTGTGACCTGGCTTTGTTTGTGCCCTAAGCATGTGCTGAGTGGGGGTTTTGGGCAACCTTTGTTTGAATGCCCACCCCTACCAGCATGGCATAACTACCCACACCTGCTTGCCTCGTCAGCTGCCACCTGGCCGGCCCCTTGAGGCCAAGATCACTGTCCCCTTTCTGGGGAGCCGGGGTTTAGGGACTCACGGGAAAGGCGTTTTCTGTGCTTCCTGGGTCTCTCATCTTCACCTGTTTGCTCCCTCTGGCTCCGGCTAGGGAGTGAAGTTTTCCCACCAGGCATGGGCTGACCTGACCCCAGGCCAAGGCCTCAGGCGTAGCCGCAGCCAGCAGGACCGAGGTCAGCTGGGAGGAGGAGGGCAGCTGGGCTGAGATCTATGGGAGGGGAAGGGCTCCATCCGGGAAGAGCAGACACCAGAGGCTGGTTTTGCCCTGGGCTGAGACTTCTGGCCGCACTGAGGGGGCACGGAGGGTCCTCATTCAATTCCCAGTCTGGAGGGGGAGACAGGTTCTCATTGCTCAGCGAGATTTCAGAGCAGCAGGAGGGGAGACCTGCCCAAAGGCCACGGACGGGGGGACAGAGGGGAACCAGGCAGCGTTGGGGAAGGACAGTCAGAGCCGGCATGCCAGGGTGACGGGGCGCGAGGCTCTCTCTTGGGGCCTCACAGGGGCAACCCAGAGCTTGTTCCTGTGGCCTGTGATTTCCTGGCCCAGCCCCCTCAGCCCTGTGGCTACGCAGGGAATTCCCCAGAATTTCCCGACTTCCTCATCTATAAAACGGGGACAGTAACGTGTACTTTATAAGGCTAACACGATCATTAAGTGAGAGACGAGCATAATAGGCTGGACACAGCGAGTGCTCAGGAGCAGGTGCCTCGAATAGTCCCGACCTGGTGGAGGCTGTGCAGGCTTCCGGAGCCGGCTGCCCGGTGGGAGGGCCCGGGCCGTGCACCGGGGAAGAAGAGGCTCAGAGATCTCTGAGAGCCCCTTCCCAGCCCCCGGTCTGTCCTCTCCAAAGAGCACGGGCAGGCCGGGGGCGCCTGGCTCACGTCAGCTCAGCGCAGCCACGCTATGCTGGGAATGCACCTACGAAGCCAAAGCAGCCTGAACACGTGCTTCCCCCTTGATGTCAACAGATAAAGCGCCCTACGGGCAGACTGAAGCCAAGCTACTGGTGTTGGAACATCTGCAATTAATTACCCAGGCCAGTGGACGTTTCCGGAACCACCTGACACTGACAGCAAGTAGAGAGGACAGACTGCTGGGCCAAGCCTCATCAGGACTCACCTCGCTCTGCTCAGCTGGGGGCCTGCCCTTCCCCCGTCACCCTGGGCCCTGGCACCCGCGGCGGTGACCTGGCACACATATTCTCTCTTAATCCTTAACCTCACCACACACGGTCAGGCGGTTACGGTGTTATCCCCATTTTACAGAGGCGCAAACAGGCAAACAGAGGTCAAGTAACAGTTCTTTTAGTTTGCAGAGGCGAGGGTGTAAAACTTGCTAGGAGCCTGACCGGTTTCTGGCCCTGGACAGGGGATGTGGAGAATGAATCATGTTCTAAATCCTGCATATACTCCCAATAATGTGCCCAAGCCTTCTGGGGAGCCTGGGGCACCCCTCATTCTTGGAAGGCCCAGAGTGCCAGCAAGTGTTGGTAGGCACTCGGCCCTCTGGAGTCACTGGAGGACTGGCCCTCCCCAATCCCCAAAGAGCACCAGTCACGGGTGCAGCTGCCAGGAAGCGCCAGTGCCGACGTCAAGGCAGGGGACAGCTGTGCGCTTTGCCCCAGGCCTGATCTACACGGGCCCAAGCATGAGCCACGAGGCTGCCAAGTCTGGGCGTGGACCGCCAATGACCCGAGCTGTCCAGACGAGGAGGGCTGGTCAGTGGGGGAAGCCAGGACATGGGACCCCTCTGTCCTGAGACGTGACTTGGAGGGTTTCCCAGAGTGTGTAAAGAAGCACTTGGCTGAACTCTGTAGCTGGAGGCAAGACCCTCGGCCATGTGGCTGCCTCCGAACGAGAGCAGCCGGGGTCTCTCTGCCCCGTGAGATCAGAAGGCTGTGGAGCCCGGAGAGGACGCGTCTCCGACCCAGCCCTGGCAGGAGAGCCCCCTCGCAGGCTGGGGGCGGCAGCTGCTTCCGGAGCATCTCCTGTGTGCCAGGCACTGGACTCCCCCGCAAAGGACTCTTTTTAAGGTTCAGGAACTCAGGAGCATGGCTTACCCCTGTCTTAAAGACTAGTTAAAACTCTCGAGATCTCCCTGATCAGATCGACATCCACATAACCACGGCCAGTCTTTGTGGAGTGCTCGCTGCTCGCTGCGCGCCAGGCCCCGGGCTGGGAGCCTTCCACGCGTCACTTCACTACACCACCCAACGCCACCACTGCATGAGGCGCATTAGTTATTATCATCATTCCCATTTCACAGACAAGAAAACCGAGGCCCAGAGACATGACACTTCTGGTCCACGGTCACACTGAAAGCAAGTGGCAATCTGAACCCAAGCATTCTGGCTCTAGAGCAAAACCCAAGCCCTCAGCCTCCTGGGTGAACTGCCAGTATTTCTGGAACTTTTCAACAGTTTATCAGACGAGAGAATCGAATGCAGAATAGAGATGGGCAGAAAGGAATCCCAGGACTGGTAGGTCCCTCACCTGGAAGGCAGCCTCCCCTTCCTCCCCGGCCCCGACGGCCCCTCGCCCGGGCCGCCTGGCTCACCTCACCACGGGCTCCGGGATGGCCTCGGCCCCGGCGGGCACCTGCACACCTTTCTCCCACTCCTGTCGCCATGGGTCCGCCAGGATGTAGTAGTCATCTGGGCTGAGCTGGTACGAGTCTGGGATCTTCATGGCAGTGATCAAGTCTGTCCGGAAAACCTGGCAGGAGCGAGAGGGGAGAAACGGCTTCAGACTGGCCCAGGGCGAATGCATGCACCGCGGCAGGCTCTGGCCTGCGCACTTGAGGAGACAACATAGAGGCCACGACGGTAATTAGCAACACATCTTCCCGGAACCAGCACGTGCTTCGCACAAGCAGATGTTTCATACATGTGAGGAACTGGATTCACATTGCTCTGACTTACTGAAGGACAGAGTTTGAGTGACAGATGGAGTGGACCTAAGAGACAAGGAGAAAGACGTGTAGAGGAAAGAACAAAACAAAAAAAACAGCAAAAACTCATAGGGCAGCACGGCTTCTTCTGCTTAAGCAACACTGCCATTACGTGACCGTTCAGGGAGTCTCCGCTGGGGGTTGCAGTCGCGTTACCTGTTCGCACCCACAGGCACAAGCAAAGGCACGAAACAGCACAGGGCACCAACGCAAGGAAAACGAGAGGCCAGGACCTTCCGCCAACAGCCGAGGGATGGCTGGGCTTGGGGCAGCCTAGAGAGTGGCTTGGCCTGAGTCAGGACCTGCAAGGTCCCTCAAGAACAAGGACACTCTGTCTTCTACCTGGGCAGGGGCTCTACGTGACCACACTCCGAGTGCGATGGCGCAGGAGGACAGGGTTGTCCTCCTTCTTAGTCGAGCCCATCCACGTCTCAGAGCCAGGCCGTGAGTGGTCACACCGCGATGCTTTTGTTTTCCTTCCGAGGACCCGCTCGCTCGGGGCCAACTGCTTCCCCAGGTTCTGTCTCCTGCCCCCACCTCTGCCCAGAACGCTCTGTGAACCCCGTCCTGGCCAGCACTGACAACGCCTCCTGCCCCGGTCGCCTGATCTCACCGTGACCCCCGCAAGTGCTGCTGTGGGATGTGGTGGCACCTCTGGACACCATGTGACTTGCTCGGGTCCCAACCTTCCCAGCGATCATCACTTGAGAGTCACAAGTTGAAGAACTCGCGTCGCTGAGACGAAAGAAACCACTTCAAGGAGGACTTGAGGCCTCCGACCAAACTCGGAACCTAACCCTCCCCCAGAAGTCAGCACGCACAGCTGTGCCCGGGCCTGCGTCAGCTCACTACAGACCGGCTCACGGTCACCTCCGCGGCCAGGGGCCCAGTCACTGGCTGTGTGTGCCTCGTGTGAATCCAGGTCCACAACCACGAGGAACACGCCGAGATGGGCGCCGAGGGGCCCAGAAGCAGCATCTTGCAGAGTCTAATTAACGTCTGCGTCTAGCTGGAGACAGCCCTGGCTTGAAAAAGGTCAAGTTTCTTGAAGACTCTATTTGCCAATATAATTTAATTGTTAGGACTAACACCCTAACATTTAATTAGGGTGCCGGTGTAAAAAAATTAAAATCAGATTACAATTAAATGCTAATTAAACAGAAGATGGAATGTGGCTAAGATTTCACAGCCCTGATCATTTGCATATCTTATTAGCAAGGAGTAAGAAAGCTAATGCAAGAGCATACATTCCGGCCCTGGGTGCTTTCGGGGGGCTCTTCAGTAGCCCCCCTTTGTTGGCTGGAGCCTTTCCCCACGGAGGCCTCTGGAGACTCTGCCAAGCCCAGCAGGGCTGGATGACATCATTATGGGCCCCAGCAGGGTGAACTGCCCCCAAAGTGCTCCCAACCCAAGCAAGCCGAGTGTCACGACATCCCAAAGCCCTGTTGTGCTGATGCCTCGGGGAATCAGACATGTGGGACACCCCATCATCCTGCCCCAGAAATCAAACCTACGAGAGACCAGTGTCACCGTGTGCCCTCTGAAGGCACAAGCGGGCTGGAAACCTCTTGCTCTTCCCTTATCTGGGGCTGTAACTTAACTGTCACCCCCTCAGGGATTCCTTCCTACTCACCAGCTCGGGGAGTGCCAACTGCCCGACTGAGCCACTTCTCATCCCAGCCTTTCTTCCCAGCACTTAAACTCCTGGAAAGTATCTGGTTGACTCACAGCGCTTGTGTTTTTATCTCTCCGCGGCCACACCTGTCCTGCTGCCGGCTATATTCTCAGTGCCTGGCACTGAACAAAAGGGCCTCCCTGGGGAATGATCTGATGGGTCTGAGGCCCCTGGCTGGCTCCTGGCAGAGTTTTCTGAACCCCCATGAATGGAGTGAGATACCTCTTGGATACACCCACAGGCTGAAATCCCCAACCACATGGACCCGAATGAGGGGCCCTGAGCAGCAGGCAGCCTCTGCTCTGCCAGGCTTGAAGCCCAAGGACCAGCACTCAGTCCAATCCAGAGTTGGAGTGCCACACCAGCTGGGGAGAGGTGGCCCTGACCCAGGACCAGGCTTGGCATGGAGAACTCAGAGCAGGAAAGGGTCCCGGGCTCTACTTGAGAGTCCCTTCCCACTGCAGTCAGGGAGACACGGGAAAGACAGAAGAGTCTGGTTCCACGAGAGGTCCACGTTTCATCCTGGGTTAGGGTTAGGTCGCTCAGGGAGCAGGTGGCACACTGGACCCTCGTGGCCCTTCCAGGCAGTACGCCCGGAAACACAGGAGGGCAGCACTGTCAGAGGGCATCAGCCGACATGTAGAGCACACCGTGTGCAGAGTGACAGTCTCAGGGCTATTCCTGAGTTAGTCTGTCATTAGCCCCTGTGCAAACGCTGCGAGGTAGGTACTGCCCTCATCCCTGTTTTAGAGAAGCCTGGGATTCCGGTTAGTTAAATAACCTACCCAAGGTCTGCATGTTGGAAGTGACAAAGGAACCCAGGCCGAGACACCTCCTGAGCCACCCAGCACTCTCCGCAGCCCCTTTCGACATATGCTCCCTGCCCAGTGCCCTGGAGTTCCCTAGAAGGCAAATCAGATGGTTTCCCCAAGGGCTAGAATATGCAAATCTGACTGTGGCCTTTGCAAGTTCCAAGCCCTCCAATGGCTCTCCACTGTCCTCCCACCACGCTCAGACTGAGCTGCAGAGCTGATGAGGCCCTGCGGCCACACGGATGCACTTCCGGTCCCCAAGCACTTTTTACCATCCGCCCACGGGAGGACCCTGCCTGGGACACTCCTCCCTCGCCAAAGTGGGGCTGGCCTACTGCATCCTTGAGGTCTTGGTCCATCCCACAGCTGTTCTGGGAAGCCTTCCCCAGTCCCAGGCTGGGATTGGGCTTTGTCTGAACGTCCACAGCCCCTGTATCAGAATCTCTTGGTTTCTTGTCATCTTCTCCACTAGAAGGTGAGCTCAGTGACATCTGGCTGGGCCACAGGGTTGGAGCCCAGCAGCGCAAGCAGGGCCTGGCACATGCTAGGTGCTAACAAATGTTGAATGACTCAAGATCCTTCCATGGATCAACCACCACCTTCCTTGGTTGCTGTCCAAACCAACAGCTGGGCAGCTGGGTACTCTGAGCCTTCCAAAGGAGCCTCTGTACATTTATATAAAACTGTCCATAAATACAGCAGCCCAGCTGTAACCTGAACATCTTCTTGTTTGGAATTGTCAGAGGTTTAGGCTTGGAAATGGCCCAATTATTTTCTTAAATAATGTCTTAGAATGACTTATGAAAATTAAATAAAAAATTAAATGGACACCGATGAACAAGAAACCTTGCTGTGGCAAGAAAGTTGGAAGCTGAAAAATAATCAATTTTCTTAGAATGTGAATGTTTACTATTTTTCTCTCTTTTGGCAGAAATTGACAAATTGTCTTTAAAGGTCTGCTGCCTAGCAACCAAGTTCTTCTGAGCTGCTTGGAGATGTTAATTGTAGCTTCTTCAAAGAGTATGAGGAATGTTTAGAGGCCTGAAACTCTAATAACCAATCTGAGTGCCAGGGGTGCCAATGTAGCCCTGGAGGGCGTTGAAGAGCCCGCTCTGCCCAGATGTGAGGACGCTGCTCCAGGAACACAAAACATGGCTTTGCCCTCCCGTTCCTTTCCTGAGACTGAGGATCACAGCCTTTCAGAAGTCTAACCTTCTGCACCTAATTCCCAGGAATAACTAAAAACAGGCTCTGCAAGAAAGTGTCCGTGGAGGCTGAGCGACCTCCGAAAGCAAATAAAGGTAATGACAACAGGCAACTTCCGCTGTGCACCGACCACACAGCACCACGCTAAGAGTTTAGTACCTGATCGCAGGATTTGTAGATGTTACTTGAACATTTCATCCTGGGACCCTGCATGTCTGCTTTCTTTTCTCAAGGGGTGGATTACTATATCGCAGAAGAGTTCAGACTAAGAGGCACCAAGAGGAAGTTTAGTTACTTAAGGAAAAGCTCCAGCAGTTATCACACAATTACAGAATAGAATTATTTGTGTAATTACTTGTTTAATGTCTATCTCCTCTAATGGTCAAGCTGCGAGACAACAGACTGCACGTGTCCTGCTTGTCACTGTGCCCGTTTTTGGCATAGTGCTTGGCACGCAGCGGGTGCTCAAGAAATGCTCGTAGAATGAGTGAATGCAGGAATGAATGAATGGACCCCAGGATTTGTCTGAAGGACTAAACTCTAAAACTTCCTGTCCTGTCTCAGCAGGAGGGTGGAGGCAGGAGGCTGGCCCAAAGGATTCTTCCAGGTGGAATTGAAAACCTGGTCTTGGGCACTGACCCAAAGCCAGTGAAAACCGCTTTGGCCAGGACTGTCTCTCCTCGACCTCTGTCCACACTGAGAGTCCCAGTGTAGAGCTCAAAGTGGCCTTTTCCCCTCCAACCCTCAAGGAATGTTTTAAGGTCTTTACTGCAAGAGTCAACCTCATCAGATTCATTTCTGAGCACCTCGTCTCATCGGAAACAACAGCAAATAAAGAAAAGTAACTCCCCTGCTAAGGCATTCTAGGTATTGTGTGTTCAATACTTTACGTACATTTCTTCACCTAATTCACACTGCCCCATTTCACAGATGTGGACGCTGAGCTGCAGAGAGGTTAAACCACTTGTTTGAGGTCTGCGCTTACTGCCTGCAAACTAGCCAGGTAGTTCTCTTAAAACGTCTTTCCTGGGCTGGAACCTGTTAAAGAGCGTCTCAGCCAAGAGCAAACTTAGTTAAAATTAAGCGTAAAACAACAGAGAAGTGCTCTGGGAATAGCCCCCTCTGCCCAGACGTCTTTCAAGCTACCACTAGGCTAAGTTGGTAAGATACTTAAAAAAAAAAAAACCACTCTACATCTCTTTCTTTTACTTTCATGAGGATAACAGCACTTCCTGCTCTTAAAGAAAATTTATTACACACATTTCTTTTGCAAGACAAGTCCCAGAGGCCAGGAGGCCTTTCCAGCTGGCGGGAGCAGCAATGTTTCCGACTATACTAGAAGTGGATTCCGCCCCGCGCCCCAGAGGACGGCAGCGTGCGGGCTCCCCCCGCCCCGCCCGCCTCCCTGGGTATCGGATGAGCTGTAGGGGGGCTGGACACTTGGCTGGAAACCACGGGGGCAAACACACAACCCGTTTTTGGATTCTCCTGTTGTTTTATCTCTCAAGTTTGTGAGCATTTAGCATTTACTACAACATACGCTAATCGCTGTCTTAATACAAAATAAGTTATTTCAAACATCTGGCTGACACCTCTGCTCCTTAGGAGAGCATCTTATTTATCCTGCGGTTTTGACTCCCACCACAACCTGGCCACCCCACCGTCACCCTTTGCCAGGGGCAGAAGGATCCCATCTTCGCTCACTACCTTTCTTAGGGTGGGGGTGGGGGAAAGCAGTCCTTATATAGGAACTTCGGGGACTCTGGGTCTGGGGGACACCCCTTTGCTGGTAGAGGCTGCTCCCCTCTTTCCTCCAGGCCCTGTCCCCTGGGACAAGGGGCTGGGCACCAGCAAAAGGGCCCAGTGGCACACGCAAATTACCCCCATTCCCTCATCTAGGGATATGCTAATTTGTCACCAGGGCCTACAGAGGAGCCTGCAGTTGGATCCCAGCTCCCAGCCACCCCGTTCTGGGACCGCCCAGGCTTCCATCTCGGGATGGCCAGCTTCAATGGACATTCCCCACCCCCTGCCCCACTCGCCTCTGGCCCCCCCACCCCAGAGTTCCAGGAGTCTCAGCACAGGACAGTCACACCTACAGGACATAAACCGCATCACAGCACCTGGGCAGGTTCTACCAATAATGACCCTGAGGCTCATGTGCCAAGGGTCACAGACCTCCTTGGTGGCAAGGCCTGGGCCTTTGGCAGAGCCGGCTGCTGCCCCGCCCGTAACGGACACCTTCCTGTGCCGCACCTGCATCCTGCCGACGGAGGGCAAGCTCCCCGGGGACAGGGCCTGCGCGTTCTGTCCCCCAGCACTGAGCCAGGCCCATAGGTGCTCTTGGCTGCTTGCTGATTTTAATCAGCGCCTGCGGTTCCCGTCCAAAGACCCACGTCTCTTCTCTGCCTACTGGCTGACTTCTGACGACTCTGACTTCCTGAAAACACGGCTTTCTACCTCAAGCCAGGCTGCCTGGGGAAACCCACTGCCTCTCTGCCCCGGGCCTGCAGACGACAGCCTCGAACAGCGGCTTCCAGGCTGCAGGGCTGGCCTCCCAGGCTCTGCCAGAAGCGCCTTTCACACCCCCGGTTCACCACCCCGCAGGTCTAGGGCTGGGCAGAAACTTGTCAGTCCCCTATCCCCTGTAGGAAGGGGATGGGCTGGGGGGACCACCCCCACCCACACTCCCTGCCTTGGCTTAGGTCTTTGAGCAGCCTCTCCTTCCTCCTTCGACCCAGCCACAGCTTCTAATCTCGCCCCTAAAAACCCCCAAGCTTTCAGGCAGCAACCAAGCCAGAAACTCTTGTCTTAGGCAAAAAGAGGCAGAAGTCTATGGAGTAATTCCCAACCCTGGCTCCCAACAGGAGGTGTTTTAAAAAGTACAGGTTGGGGGGTTGGAGGGGGCTGGGTGGTAGGAAATTCCTTAGCGGGTACAAGGCGCGCTATTCCAGCGATGGGCACACTGAGGCCTTCACTGTGCCCCCACGCAATATAACCACGTAGCAAAATGACACCTGTACCCCAGACCTCTATACCAAAGATAACACAGGTGCCTGGGGCACTACAACAGACCATTTAAGTCAGAATCCCTGGGGGCGGGGTGAGCTGTGTCCCACAGAGGGTTAAGCGCTAACAGTCGCTGCGCCATTGGGTGAAAGAGGCCAGGCCAGAAACCCAAGACCTCAGCAATCCAGGCCAGGCCAATCCCCTCCCTCCCTTTAGGACTTAAGGGCCAAGGCACAGATTTCGGGTTTGCTGGGATCCCACAGGTAGAGGAAGGCAGCGGCCTGGGTGCCCAGGGGCTGCCCTGCCTGTTCCTTCCACTGCCCAAGGGCATCCGGGGCAGACTTCAGACTGTGTGCCTGACCTCTGGGGAGTCCCGGCCCGTCCTCCTGGCCTCAGTACTGAGCCGGCACTCCTCCTGCACTCCGGCTGAGGGGGGGTCACTTGCTGGGAAAGGGCCAGATGGGCCTGGAGGCCCTTAGCCCTGTCCAGGGTCCTGACTCAGGCCCGGACAGGGTCCTGAGCAATTTCTTCGGCCCTGGGGCACCTCACTTAGCGTAGGCTGCCCCATGATTTGCACTGCCGGGGGACCCCCGACTCGTCATCACAGGGCTCCCTGTGTGTCTCACCCAAACCCAACCCCAGCCTCTCACGGCTGTGGGGTCGCCAGGCCCCTGCCTGTGCTCTGCTGAGCGCCCTCACCATCCCCGTTCCGAGATGAGGAGCCGAGTGAACCACAGGTTCCAGGGCTCTGCAGCCGCGGAGGGGGCGGTTTCTGCGCCGCACGCATGGTTCTGCAAGCGTCCCCGCTGGGGACCTGTGCCAGACCAAGAGCAGACCACGCGAGCAGCCCGGCAGCCACTCCGCAGGCTTCATGCTCCAGAGGACTGGGCAGATGGGGTTCCCAGAGCCCCTTCCCCGGGGTGTCCAAGGCCCTTGGCCCCCAAGCCCAGAAGACTATAAAGGGCCCCTCACCTCCAACCCATTCACAGCCCAGCCAGGAGACTCAGCGCAGACATTCTCTGCCGCCGCAACCTCGCTTGTCTCCACCTGCTCAGGAGCCAAGTAATGTGGAAGCTTCCACTAACCGCTTCCTCTCTCCCCACGGTGACTCGGAACTTGTGCCGGTCATGGCTCAACCTTCTCACTCAGGGGACAAGGGAAACCTCCCACGCTGCTCGCCAGCCCCCTGTGGGAGGAAAAGCTTGTCCTTGGCAGTTTAAGGCTTCAAGGTGGGGAGGCTTCCTCAGCCCTCCTGGAATCCCAGACTTCAGAGGGCAGGTGTCTCCCGGACAGACCCCGTGCATAGCCAGTCCCCAGCAGGGGACTCTTCTCATGGTTTCACTATTTCCAGGTGGGGAAAGGTACAAAGGCTCTGGGCTGGAAAACCCAAGAGGGAATTTTCTGCCCCATGCAAATTTTGTTTTGTTTTGTTTCTTCAGACAGAGTCTCCCTCTGTCACCCAGGCTGGAGGGCCGTGGCCTCATCATAGCTCACTGCAGCCTCAGACTCCTGGCCTCAAGCCATGCTCCCACCTCAGCTTCCCAAAGTGCTAGGATTACAGGCGTGTGCAGGCCCTGCCCCATCCTGCCCTGGCCCCATGCAAATTAACCTTTTTTCTCAGCCTCTGCGGACACCTGTTTCCTCCCAGGCAGCCTGATCCTAGGTATGGAGGGCAGCCCTGCCGCCTGTGCATGGGGGAGGCAGCTCCTCCTCCCACGGTGCCTGCAGAGAGTGGGGCGGGGGCAGGAGACTGGCTTGAGCTCTCCGGGGAGTCAGAACTCCCCCCCACTTCAACCAAACCGCCCCTGACAGCATGCTTCCCAGGACCAGGAAGGCACAAAAACGTGGCTACTGTTTTACTAATTCAACCACTGCAACTGGGGAGTCCCTGAGAGGAGGTCCCAGCTAAGAGGGGGCAGGGCCCCCCAAGGCCCCACCTGCCTTTAGCCTCCCAGGCTGCACTTATGCACGTCCCATCCCCCACCCAGCAGGGCGACTCCAGAGAGCCAACATCCTCCGCCTCCCCCATCCGCATTCCCCGCCCTTAACTGCACTCCTAGAGACGTCCCAGCCATCTCCACCCCACCCCCACGGGCTCAGGGAAGGACCTCAGACTTGGCGGGGGCAGGGAAGATGGGGCGTCAGGACTCAAAGGCCCCCCCGCTCCCACCTCCAAAGGGGAGGATCCTAGGGTAGGGCAGCGGGAGGGGAAAGAGACCGAGGGGGAGGGGAGGAGGAGGAGAGGAAGGGGGAGGAGGGGGACGAAGAGGAAGAGAGGTGCTTTTTCAAATGCAAAGCTTGGTGGAAGCACCCAGGGGCTGTCCGAAGACTAGGCACCAGGATTGCCCCTGTGGTGAGGGGGGGAAGAAGACGGCACTGGCTTGACAAAGACACCCTCCCCCACCCCATGCCAAGGGCTCTGCCCCGGAACTCTGGGCCTTCCCGCCCTTGGCACCATTAGCCCATGGACTTAAGGTCTTGGCTCTTATGACCTTGGGATCCTGACTTTCCTCATCTACAACAGGACTGAGAACCGTGGGCTAGTTTCAGCAACTCCAGCAGCGTCCAGCCCAGAGCCTGGCCACTCTGCAGGCTGCGGTACACTGTCCCGCTTAAGGGCCAGATTTGGGGCCAGGCAAGGTGGCTCACGCCTGTAAT
Organism: Propithecus coquereli; assembly: GCF_000956105.1. Lineage (NCBI taxonomy): Eukaryota > Metazoa > Chordata > Mammalia > Primates > Indriidae > Propithecus > Propithecus coquereli. The sequence continues at coordinate 1,157,929 of NW_012149208.1, forward strand.
CCTAGCACTCTGGGAGGCCAAGGCTGGAGGATCACTTGAGCTCAGTCTGAACAATAGCGAGACCCTGTCTCTACTAAAAATAGAAAAAATTAGGCGGGCGTGGTGGCGCTTGCCTGTAGTCCCAGCTACTGGGGAGGCTGAGGCAGGAGGATCACTTCAGCCCAGGAGTTTGAGGTTGCTGTGAGCTAGGCTGACACCACAGCACTCTAGCCTGGGCAACAGAGCGAGACCCTGTCTCCAAAAAAAGGCCAGATTTGAAACCCCCACCTCTCGATGCTCCTACTGCCCATCTTGCCAAAGGTCTCTGTGCGCGGTACAGTGAATGCCTAGTGCATCAGCACCGGAGACCTGAGAAGGAGCACGAGGGCCCTAGGACGTGATTTTTCAGGGAAAGCGGGAGGCAGGGCCCAACGTCCATCAGTCTGCCCACCCCAGTGCTCTCCCCAACAGCTCCAGAGGCCACGCGCACTCCCTGCTTTAAGAAACAGCCCAGGGCAAAGCAAGGAAGGCTCCAAACACAGGCACCAGTGAAATGGGCTTACTAAGGAGCCCGTGACTCACTGGATGGTGCTGGGGCCCCAAGCCTTTACCCCCACGTTAGCTAATCTTTGTCACCCTTGGCTCAGCCTCCAAAATGTCGTAAATCTGACTGCTTTTTTTTTTAATTAATTAATTTTTTTTTGGACAATTTAATCTGAGCACCAATCCTAGGGCTTCTGACTCCTCTCCTACCACCCAGCTCTAAGCCACTGGCTCTAAGCACTGCTGGACAACTGCGAATGTCTCCCTTTGTCATAGCGGCCGGTGGGACTTTCCATTACAACATCGGACTGTGACGTCACCCTGTTTGCGATCCTTGCAAAGCTCCCCCTCTCGGATCAGCAGGAACCTCTTCATGACAGCCCACAAAGCTCAGGTGTCGGCCCCACCCTGTCCATCCACGCAGCCACACTGGCCTCCCGGCACTGCCAGGAACGCGCCACCTCCCCCCACGCCGCATCCTCACAGCCACCCGCTCTCCCTCCCCAGGGCCTCTGGGAAGCCTGTCACCACCCACCTCGGAGGGCTTCTTTTCGTTGTTCTGCCGGGGCCAGCCCGACTTGGTGCTGCTGGGCAGTTTGGAGCATCTTGACGCCGACGTGGATGTAGCGTGACCTGCAGAGAGAGGACGGTCCGTGAGGGGTCCTGGCGGGCCAAGAACACCGCTCGCCCGTGTCCAAGGACAGGAAGCCTGTAGGGAGCCCTGGCTTGAATGTTCAGGAAGAGGAGACGTCTGTGACCACCTGGTGGACTGCGCCTGCTCTGGGCCTCAGTCTGCCCACTGAGGAATGGGCACACGAAGCCTCCTCCACTCACCAAGCAGAAGGGGCCGGGGAAACCAAAGGCAGTTACGAGGGCTCAGGATTAGTTTACTATGCGACTCCAGAAAAGCTGCCGGGCTTCTTTGGGCTTCTGTGTCTGCCCTGGTCTCATAAAGCTGCAATAAGCCTTCCGTGCCCACTCTCCACAATGCCCCGGGTTAGGTACCATCACGATACTATGGCGAGATGCCCAGCGGCTACACGGAGGCAGGGCAGGGCAGTGGGAAGAGTGTTGCTCTGAAGTAGACCCACAGACTACCAGCTTGAGCCCTGACCCTGCCACTCACTAGCTTGTCACCCTGGGCAAACAACTTTATCTCTCCAATCCCTAGTTTGTTCTTCCATAAAATGACGGCACGAGAATAACTGTCTTCAAGGGGTTGTCGTGAGGATCAAATGATAACGTGTCTGCTAAATCTCAGCACTGTCCTGGCATACAGTGATTCCTCAACAAATACTAGCTACTGTTATTAGGCTCTAAGGCCCTTGCTGGACTTCAGGGCAGTGCCTCTGCCCCTGCAAGGTAAAGGAACAGCAAGAAGGGCCATGGGGAGACCCCAAGGCTTTGGCTGAACAGGGGCAGCAGCCACGGGTGTGCACAGTGGTGGGGGCTGGTGGGGAGGGAGTTGGCCCCAGCCTGGCCCAACCCTGACACAGCTCCAAGGCATACACCCTTCGGAGTACCCGGCCCTCTCGAAGGGCTCCTTGGCCTGCAGTAAGGTTCAAAGCGGAGGACGCAGTTCTTGGTTCTACCGAGCCAGACCACAGGGAGTGCGCTGCAGCCACAGAAGGCCGAATGCTGTGCTCTCTGGCTGCAGGGAGGAAGGGCCGGCCAGGTTCACACCACGGCCAAACTGAGCAAAAAGAACCCCAAGGACAATGATTGAGGCCTGGAGGTAGGGAAGGGACTGGGACCTGATCAGCTGTGTCAGTACATCTATCCTCAGGCTCTGGGGGGCTATGGAACTCGGGGTGCTAGGAGGGGCCTCAGAGATCCCCTCAATCCCACTCGTATACCACATGTGTGAATAAACAGGTCAGAGTTGCAGGGCTGCAGGCCTGGCCTCCCTGGCAGTGCAGCCTCTCCCTCAGCCGGCGCATCCCTGAGGCCGACCACTGCCGGGCAGGATGCTCCCGGCAGCACACCCCTCCCGCCCACGGCAGACGGAACTCCTCGCTCCGACAGGCACAGGCAGGCCTCGCTTCCTGGAGCATCTGAGAGGAGCTGCCCGGTGACCTCGTCCCAGAGCTCTCACCTCGTGCGAACCTCTTTTCTCTTCTCCAAATTTCAGGGGAGGCTCCCTAAACCCCATTTTTTCCTTGACAATGCACCCCCCTACCAGACATCCAACTGACACACCCACCCCACACACGAGTCTACCTCTGAGATTCTGTTGCCAAGATCCCATGAAGGACAGCCTCCTTTGTTCATTGTTCAGCAAACATTTTCTGAGCACCTACTATGTGCCAGATCGTAGAGGGAATACGGCAGCAAGCAAGACATGAGCCCTCTTATCAGTGAGCTCACCACTGGTTAGGAAATCATACTCATCCAGTAATTACAACAGAGCAACAGGTTTTGTGTCTGTTTCACAGAGATTTCCTATAAGGGCCCTGATTCAACCTATACAAAGGCCCCCCAGGGGGGTTGTTCTGTTCCAACCAGAGAAAAACAAGTGCAGCTGAGGCCTAGAGGGTAAAAAGGAGTAGAGTGAAGAGAACAAGGACCTGAAGGCCATGGTAAAGCACAGGGACTTGCTTTGGGGCAGAGGGACCTGACTCGATTTATGCTTTCATCGACATGCCCCTTGGTCAAGCTAAGGCGTGGGGCAGCCTCCTCCCACCTGGGCCCAGGGGCCTGATAGTCATCCAAATGCCTCCCCCATAGGAGCCCCAGACTGGAAGGCCTTACTGTCAGTGGTGTCGGAGTTGTCGCTGCTGATGGAGTATTTTCGTCTCTTCTCTTCCATCTGCAACAAAAGGCAGGCCCATTATACTCGTGCCTTGGGAAATCCTCAACCTCTCAGAAAATCACCCCACGAGCTACCACCCCACGCTTACTCCACCGCAGAAGGATAAGCTCTTGCCCCAGCCTTTGTCTAGAACAGCCCCACCCTCTCCCACCCACCCACAGAGCTCCTGGGTTCAGAGAGGAGGCTGCATCTCCCCCCTCCCGAGTTGAGAGCCCTCAGACAAGCAGGAGGGTGGCCAAAGCTGACACAGAGAGAGGGCATGGGGGCTCAGCAGGCTCAGACTTGACAGTGACCAGGACCTGCCCAGCCCCAGCCTCCACTCAAGGAACTGAGGCCCACCAGCAAATCTACCCCTCCCACTGCAAAGGCCTCCTGAGCTGCACCCCCTCTAGGGAGTGGGGAGGGTAGAAACAAGACTGATTTTTCCAGGAGGATCAGACTATCCAAAGTTGGGGACAAGCCAGCACAGACAGCACCGAGGGCACGGTCCTGAGAGTGGGGGTCAGCAGGTACAGAAATGGATGGGGGCGGGGGAAGTTCCAGCTAGGCCCCTGAGACACACGCGCCAGGCGTCTGGCCCTGGGCTGGGCTGCCCTGCCCTCCTGCCCCAGACAGAAGCACAAACCCACTTTATCTCACCTGGAATATCTAACTTCAAGGCAATAGGGCGACTCTCACATGCCGGCCTCACACAAGCTCACACAGAGCTCAGGGCGCTTCCTCCATCCAGCCACACTGTCTCCTGTTCCTAGCAGGGGAGGGGTGACCTGCCAGCTCCATTTACAGCTGAGGCTCAGCGCCTTGTCCCGCTAGTCATGGGCCGAAATGGGATTTGCTGCGAGGTCTGGTCCCCGAGCCCACGCTGGGCTGCCTTTGTGGCCTCCATCAGCTCCTGCCGGTGGGAAGTGTTTTCCCACCCATTATCCCATTATCTGCGTGACTCCCGGAAGAGGCCTGGTGGCAGAGCCTGCTCTGGTCCCCTGAGAGGGGAGCACACCTTGCTCGCCTGCTCAGGGTCTTACGGCCTGCCTGCGGCTGAGCCCTAACGTGACCACAGAGCCGGGGCTCAAAGTTCAGAGCGTTCCCGCCACCTTCCTGCTCCTCCTGAAACGGCCTCACTGACCACAGCACAGGCCGCAGAGGGAGTCTGTGTCGGGAGAAGGCCCCCTGGCCCACCCACCTGCAGGTCACGCAGGTTCCCCACCCCAGCTCAGGATCCTATCTCCTGCCTAACAGCTGCTGCGCCAGCCCCCGGCTGTTCCTGCTGAGCCCTGGGGTGCCCCTATCTCACTGTGGCCCTGCAGAGACCAGCGAGCATCTGTTCTCTAAGGCCCGTGTGACCACCCAGATCTCTGAGCTGACCAGGACGCCCCTCCCACCTCAGACTCGACCTCAGCCAGGGATTTCTCTCCACCCTTGTCCCCCAGCAGCAGGAGCAGGATGGCAGGAAGGCTCAATGGTTGCTGCCCAGCTCCAAAGGTGCAGGTAAAGTGCCCTCCAGAGGGTGAGGTGCCAAGGGACACCTGGGAGTGTCAGCAGCTTGGATGCCAGGGAGGCAGGATCAAGGACGGCTAAGACCGCTGAGCACTCACTGAGGCAGGTGGCACCTGGGGACACACAGACCTCACTGAGCACTTAGAATAGCCCTTCTTTGTGGGTGGGTATGACGGCCACCTCCCTCTTGCAGAGGAGAATACTGAAGCTCAGGGGTTAAGTGACTTGCCCAAGTCGACAGTGCTTGCGCATGACTCAGGAGACCACGCTTTTGACCTTCAGACTGCCCTGCCCGACAACCCACAGCTGCCACCCTCGCTGCCCTCCAGGGTCTGAGCGTCCAGAGTGTGAGGACCAGCACTTTGGGAGGCCGAGGCAGGAGATCGCTTGAGGTCAGGAGTTGGAGACCAGCCTGAGCAACATAGCCGAGACCCCGTCTCTACAAAAAATACAAAAAAATTAGCCGGGCGCGGTGGCGCGCGCCTGTAGTCCCAGCTACTCTGGAGGCTGAGGGAGGAGGATCACTCGAGGCCAGGAGTTTGGGGTTGCAGTGAGCTATAATCATGCCACTATCCTCATACTTGGCAACAAAGCAAGACCCTATCTCTAAAAAAACTAAATAATAAAATAAAAAATTAAAAGAGGGTGGGGAAGGCTGCCTCTTACCCAGCCCAGCTCTGCTCTGTCGCTGTTGGGGCAGGACCAAGGGGAGAGGTGCTACGAACGCACCCACCCGTTTCTCTCCTGCAGTTGCAAGCATGAATTCCACTTCCCTTCCTTTCCAGCAAAGGGGGCACTTCCCGGCCAGGGTCTCCCACAGCACTGAAAGTAGGGGCTGAGGGTCCAGGGCGACAAGTTCAGATCCTAGCTCCACCGCTCGCTAGACTAAGGACGATGGGAAAGACATGCCTCCCAGAAGACTGGATCTGGCTTTTTACATAAATTTCCTGAATTTAAAATGTTGGCAACTGAGTCAGAATTTTTAAAACACTTCGCGAGGGCCAAACTAAACATGTGTGCAGGCCAGAATCAGCCGGCGGGCGTCGGTGAGAGCAGTGTGCAGCCCCGAGCACCGTGGCTGGAGACCCACGCAGGTGCGAGCTACTAATCCCACGGCAGTCCTGGGCCAGGTCGGAGAGTCCCCACCCGTGCTCACCTGGGGGGGCTCCTCTGACAGAGGGGGCAGTGACCTTACACAGTAAGGAAGGTCCCCTAGAACGGACGCCTTGACTGCCCACGTCCTTGTCACGATGCCGTTTCCTACTGTCCAGGGACCAACAGGTGACTACCAGCAACGCAGGCCTCCACCCCACCCCAAGCCAGTTCCCCGTCCAACCTGTCCTCCCCAAAATGCCCCAGAGTGCCCAGGGATCGTGCTTCTGGGTCAGGGCTGCCCCACGACAGGCTGTTATTAAGCGAGCGGATTGTGTGGCGGCTTAATTGGAGTAATAACTAGTTTTCAGAGGGAAGTCACTGTTTTGTAAGTGAAGCTTCTTTCCTTTGAACCAGGTCTTTCCCAAAGGCCTGCCTACCCCAAGTTGAGCCCTCCCTGTCAGAGTGGCTGACGAAGCTCCAAGTGAGGCCTGGGCCCCCATGAGACACCTTCTTTCCCGTGAATCACCCTGGTCCCCAACCCAGTAAGCGGGCACGGAGGGCCGCTTTGCCAAAGCTGAAATCCAGGACTGCAAACGGAGCTGGGAGGAGGTACTGGGACTCGGTCTTGGCCTCTGGTTCTCCCTCTCCACTGGCCCCTCCCGTCTCCCTCAAAGCAAAGTCTGCTCTGGGAGAAGAGTATCTCAGTGTCACAAGGCACTTGCTTTTAGGGACAGAAAGTGCTCCTGAAATCCTACCTACACAGGAGACTCTAGGAAAGAAGGGCTCTCTTTTCCTGCCATCTGCACCTGTCATGTCAACCCCAGCACATAGACACCTGGAGGGAGCTTTCCTTCAGGGTGAGGGTGCCCTAGAGTCCCCTCAATGGAAAGGACGCCCACAGCCTCTCTGAGCCGCTCTGTCCCACAGCCAGTGCTCGGCAAGTCCACTGGGCTCTGCCTCCAGAACGCAGCCACGTTTTCCATCTCTGCTGTCACCTCGCTGATCCAAGCCACCCTCATCCCTCGCCTGGAGCCCTTGTTCATCTCCCAGCTCGCGGCACCGCTCCCCCATCATCCAGACTCCACACAGAGCCAATCTTTAGAAGCATAAAACAGAGGCCCCGAGCGATGGTGCCCAGTGCCAGCTGCCCAGGGGGCTGAGGTGGGAGGATCACTTGCGGCCAGTTTGACACCAGCCTGGGCAACACAGCAAGACCGCGTCTCTAAAAAACAGAAAAAATTAGCTGGACGTGGTGGCTTGTCCCCATAGCCCCAGCTACTTGGGAGGTTAGGTGGAAGGATTGCTTGAGCCCAGGAGTTCAAGTCCAGCCTGGGTAACACAGCAAGACCCCATCTCTAAAAAAAAAAAAAAATTAAAGCATAAATTCAGATCACATTGCATCCCTATCAAAAATCTTTCAAAGGCTTCCTGCTGACCAAAGGGCAAATCTCCAGCTCCTGACCACAAGACCCCACTCAATCCGGCCCCTGCCTACCTCGACAAGCTCGTATCACCCCTTCCTTACCACCTTCTAGCCACGCTGGCCTTCTTTCACTCCCTCGCACGAGCCAGAGTCCACGCTGCGAGACCTGTGCTCAGGGGCGCTCACTGCCTGTAATGCTCTTTTATGTGGTCTGTGCACGTCTGACTCTTCCCCCTTCAGGTCTGAGCTTAAACGTGGCCTATGTCAGTCTATGCCGATCACCCATCTAAGGACATGCACCACCCGGTGTCTTCAGAGCACCCGTCACAGCTGCTGTTTGTCGGGCTACTTGTTGAACGTCCTTCTCCTTGGCTATGTACGTTCCACGAGGAGTAGGGAGCTTTCTGTCCAGATCCCTCAGCAACCCCCTCGCACTGCACCCAGCACATAATAGGGAGTGCTGAGTGTGCTCTTGTCCCCTCCCGCCAGAAGTGCTGGGACCACACAGCCCAGCTGGCCTGCCTGTGGCTTGCAGGAACAAACACCCCAGCCCAAGATTTCACCCTGTTTTCACAGCCCGCCTTCCCCGTCTTAACCTCACACATTTTCCAAGAGGCTTTATTTGGTTGGGCTCCTGGCTAATGATCAATGTCAACTCAGTAATAGGGCAGCAATTTGGTGGCAGATGTTTTCTTGGCAGCACTAGCCATGGGTCTTGGTGGGGGCCTCGGGTCTGGACCTGAAACACCAATGCCCAATGCCAGCCCCCTTTAAAGACCTCTCTGCAAACAAACTCAAATAAACACCCCGGGCCTCCATTAACGCCCTTCCAGCTGACCCTGGGAACAGTGGGCCTTTCAGGCCGGCTACTGCAGCCGCTCCCCGGGCAGTTAAAACACCCCAACCTGGCCTCCAGCTTCTCCTCTCCAGGGGCCACCAGGCCTGCCCTGCCCGCCACCACACACAGCAGGATTTCGTCCTCCTCCTTTAAAAAAGGGGGGGAAAAAGGGCTTTCAAGCAGGCAATTTACCATTCCAGACACAATCTTTCAAAGAGAAACAAAAACTCTCCCTGTCTGAGGCAGACCGCTAAGGCGTGTGTGTAATAAGATGCTAATACAATTTAATGATATTTCGGCTGGAAAACCTGTCCTCAGAGCCTCCTTGTGTCGGGAAGGCCAGACATTCAGAAAACAAGAGCTGCACACTCTTAAACCGCTTTAAGTGGGGGTCAGAGCCCCACTCTTCCCTATCTCTCATTAACTTTAATGCCTTCTCGGGGACAGCAATTGCAGTTACAAAAATGATTCTGCACACACAGGGGAGAGGCCTGCTGCCTGGAGCCCTCTCCCCGGCTTCACAACTGCTTCTCCAAGCCTTGGGGAGCCGAACCCTCCTTCGACGCCCATCACGGCCCACCTGCCATTCCAAGTGTCCCAGAGGGCACCCGGCTCCCCTAGCACATGCTGCCCACGCCCGCCCTCTGGGCCATTTCTGGGGACACACCAAGGGGCGCTGGGAGAATGAGGGCTTGGTCTACTTTGTCCTTTAGCCCTTCCTCACCCTCTTCTTCGCCTCAGAGAGGGTGAAGCTCAGGCCGCTCGCTCCCACATCTGGCTGCCCATTGGCCTCGGCAGGATCCTCTGACCCCTTCTTCAAAGAAGGGAGTTGGCTCTCTGGCCTAGCCTAAAGGTGAGAGATCAAAGGTCAAAGCTGCATTGGGGCCCTCCCCAGGTCATTAATAAAAACAGTAATAATGGCTAATGCCAATCAAGTACTTACCACATGCCCGGCTTTGGGCCTAAGTCTTTCTTAGGCAATGTGTCGCTCACTCTGCACACCCACCATGAGGCAGGTGCTGTTATTAAGCAGATAAAGAAACTGAGGCACAGAGCCATTATCACAGCTGGCAACTGCACAGGCAGGATTCAAACCTAAGCTGACTCCAGAGGGTGTACCCCATCCCCGGGGGGCTAAAGTGTACAGGCCTGTAAGTTCCTGGGTGTGGATGGGGTAATTCCTATGGGCTGTCTGAAGGGGAGCTTTGAGCTGGCACCTGTGGCTTTTGAGCCACATGGTATGGGTCCTTTGTGGAGGACACGGCAAGCCAGGGGTATCCTAATCCCCCCAACTCTCACCTGTCCTCCCCCTCAGAGAACCCAAAGAGAGAACTTTTAGGTCCCAGAGAGCCTGCTGCAAGTGCTCTGAAGAATCAGGACTGGAAGCCTCTTCCCTAGGCTGAGCATAAGACAACCACCTCCTTGTGAGCAGGAGCACTGGTTACAACCAGAACACCCTGCCCCCAACCAAAAGGATGTGAGAGTCAGTGTCAAAGGCCTAACTGCAAGACTGCGGTGTGTCTGGGGCCCGGGGACCAGCAGTCCCACCTCACCTGTCAATGAAAGCTAAGTGGAGATTTCTGACAGCCTCTTGGATCACTGGTACTGGCTGTTTGGCCAGGCAATTTAGGGAAAGGAAAAGCATTTTGGATGGGAAAATGTTCTGGAAACGTTTGCTGCATCCTGAGCCCAAATAACTCTATCCTTAAACACTTCATCTCCCAAAGTGCTGGGAAGACCCTTGGCCAAACAGTTTCAAAACCAACATTCACTGTAAGTCCTGCTGCCTGGGGTGAGGACTTCCCTCTGAGAGGCATTTGCTGCAGAACCAAATGCTCTTCCACTCAAAACAACAGCCAACAGCACTTGGGACAACTGAGAAGGCTCCAGATCAAACAAACATCCCTTTTTTCTCCTACCATGCAAACTTTCTCAATAAATTATTCGCCCACTTCGGATCAAAGCCTGTTTTTGCAGCCTGTGACCTAAAAAGCAAATAGCATCTCTTAAACATGAAAGCCCTCCTCCCTGCCTGGGTCAGCTTTATTACTCATTCCTTCCTTCTTACAGTTATTCTGTTGTTATTTTCCTCCTCTGCTTGTTAGATCGCTCTGCGAGTCCCAACCCGTCTGAGGAAGACGGGACAGGAGGGATGGTGTGTTCATTCGGGGCCTTAAGGTGAGACAGGAAGGCAGGGTAGGGGAGAAGCCAACACCCTGAGAACCCAGGAAACAGGGCCAGGCCCGGTTGGCAGCTCCCTGCCCAGCCCTTTTGCCAAATGTCCTACTGGGAATTTTACCAGTTAAGGGAGGGAGTTCATGCCACTCTGGGAGGAGGGGCCACGCGGCCCTACCACCTCCCAGGCCCAAGACTCAGTCTGCAAACATAAATGTTAATAAGGAAGCCTCCTGACAGCTTCTGTGGGCTCAGAACTCGGGGCTCCTCCTCCTTCCAACAAAGGCAGGGCAGCAGGGCCTTTTCTGGCCTGTCCTAACTCCTTTGGAACTGCTCTGGATGCAAACCACGACATCTCCGCATGACCCCCTGCAAACTGACCCAGGGTAAAACTTTGTGCCTCGCAACCCTGCAGAAGACGAGCCTGGGGTGCCAGGCGCAGGGGCGAAGTCTGCAACTCTGCAGTTAAGACCGCCCTCGGCACAAGGCAAAGAAACGCGGCGCCCCTCCCCCTCCCCCAGCCCCCGGCACGAGGCCAGGGGCCAAGCTGGTAAAAAAGTGCCCGGGCCAGCGGCGGCGGCGGAGGGGACTGGGGGTGCGCGCCTCCAGCCCGCCCCTGGAGGCGGCCCGCGGGAGCGCAGGCCGGAGGCGCGCCGGCGTGATTCCTGCCGCGGGAGCCGGGAGGAGGAGCCGGAGGTGGCTGCGGGGGGCTCCGGCCCCAGCGAAGGAAGGGCAAGAGGCGGTTCGGGCCGGGGGCGGCGCCGGGCGGTGGGTGGGCTTGACGCCCGGCTTGGGGAGGGGTTTGGGAGCCGCCGGAAAGGGCGGCCGAGCCCCGGGGGAGGCGGCCGCGGCGCGTAGTAAGGGACGGGGTGCGGGGCTGGGCCTCCGGAGGCTGGAGAGAAGCCTGCCCGCTGCCTCGCGGACGTCCTCATCACCGCAGCACAGCCACGAATCGCCAAGTTGACCCCTCACCCCTCGGCCGGGGGAAGAGGGTGTTTCGGGACCCAGGGATGGGCGGGAAGCAGCCGCGGGAGCCACAAGTCTGCACCCAGGCGGGGAGGAGGCGGGCGGGAGCCGCTCCGCAGGCGCAGGCGAGTGGGTGGGAAGAAGGGAGGGTGAGGAGGAAGGAGGTGAGGCCGGGAAGATGCCACTGCCGGGGGCGGGGCGGGGCCGCGGATCCGGCGAAGGGACTGCAGCAGTGCTCGGTGGGGGCGGGGGCTGCAATGTCACTCATCTGGGAATCAGGTGTGTGAGTCCCAGACAGGGTCCAACGCTGGCCTTCGCCTGCATATTCCCGGTACCACCCAGGGCGCAGGGGCGGAGGCGGAGGGCAGGGGGACTGCGGCTATGTCCCCAGAGCGGGACGCGAACCGGCCGAGTTGGGAGAAGGTAAACAAGGGCCACGCCCCCTGCCGTCGCCCCGCGGGCGCGCACCCGCCGCTCCGGCCGCCGCCGGTACATTTCCACTCTCCCCGCGCCTCTCCCCCGCCGGACTCCCGCGCGGCCGCGGAGGGGGTGCTGCCCGCGACCCCAGCCCGCGCCCGGGCGCCGGGGCTCCGCACCCTCCACACTCACCTGGAAAAGGTGTCCCCCGCCCCTCCAGGAAAACTGTGTCTAATTTGTGCAGAGCCTCAGAGCCCAGAAGCCGAGCATGCTGCCCCCGCGTGCAGCGCCCGCGTGCAGCCGGCCCGGAGAGGGGGCGACAGGGCGGAGGCGGTGGCCCCCGGAAGGTGTCTGGGACCGGACCGGCTGCACGTGAGCCCAGCGCGAGGTCATGTGCACCGGCTCAGCCCGGTTCGGCGCCCGGACGTGCTGCGTATCAACAAAATGAAACTCGGGGAGACAGGGGGGCAGAAAGCTCCGCGTTCTCTGAGCCCCCGCCCCCGGCCGCTCGACCCCCCGACTCCTACCGGCACCCATCTCCAGTCGCGGCCCCGCCGCCGGGCTGGAGCCCGCGGGGCAAGTTGCAGCCCCGGCGCGCCCCCGCCCGCCCGCGCCCCCTCGCCGGCCCGGGGGCGCTTTGCCGCAGTCATTAATAAAGAAGGTCGCCAAGCTCACCCTTCCAAAAGTTGTTGTTGCATGCGCCCCTCTCGGCCTCCCCGCACTGTACTCTTTAAACACGACTGACCAACATGCGCAATCTCTCCCCGGTGCCGTGCATCCCCCCACCCCCCGCGCGCTGGCTTCCTAGAACAGGCAGCCAGCAGGAGAGAGAGGGAGCGAGCGAGCAAGCGAGAGAGCGAGGGAGCGAGGAGCGCTGGCAGATCTGTTGCAAAAACACCAAATAACGCCGTGGAGATGCGCAGGGCTCATCCGCCGGGGGCTGGATCTTACCTTGCTCCGCGGTGCCCTCCCGGGGGGCGCTGCCCTCGGCTACGCGCCGCGGCGGGGACCGGCGCGGGAAGGATGCTCCCGAAACCAGGAGCTCCCGGGGCCGGCGCGGGAGGGCGGGGGGCGCGCATCCATCCGGGGTCGCGGCGAAGGAGGCGGCCGGGCCCGTGGCGTCCCCGGCCCCACGCCCCTGCCGGGGACGGTCAGCCAGCCGGACCTGAGCCGGTGCTGCTAGGAGTGGGCGCAAAGTAACTCCATGGACGCTACTCACCCCCCCAAAATACAGCCTCCAACTGCGATGGCCGCGGTCGGCACCATTCACCAACCCCCTGTGTATGTTTCTGTTTCTTTTTAAACCAAGACTTCCTTGTGATCTCTTTAGAAAAAAAAATGTGTTGGGGTGGGGGTGGGGTGGGGGCGGGCAGGAGGAGCAAGGGAGGGGGAGTAGCTACTTTTTTCTTATTCACTCGGATCTCCGCTCCCGACACCCCCCGGCGCCCCCCCCACCGCCGCCCAGTTGTTTGGCTCCCGCGGCAGGTCCAGGTAGCGCTGCGGGCCCCGGGGGGAGGGTGCCCGGCCCGGCCGCCCGCCTGCCTGCGCCCTTGGCTCGGACTCCCCATGGACTCCGGGGCGCCCCCAGCCCGCCCTGTCCCCAGGGCCGGGCCCGAGCGGCGGCTGCGCCCGAGCGAGTCCCGTCAGGTCTGCTCACACTTCACACACTCACACACCCCGCCCCTCCACTCGCGCACTCGCACTTTCCGCTCACACCCCGCCCCCTTCGCGCCCCAGACCCGGGCGGCGCCCCCCGCAACCTTAAAAAAAAAAAAAAAAAAGAAAGAAAGCTTATACTTAAAAAAATCTTTTGGCGCCATATTAATGACGTACTTAAAATTTGCCATTTCTCCCTGCGTCAAAAAGACGTTTCTTTGCAAATAACAGCCTGGAGGCGACACTCGCGGAGGGAACGAGGTTTGCACCGAGCACCCCGCCCCCCGGGGCTCCAGCTCTGGAAGACCCTCGCCCTAGGCCCTGCTTCTGAATCGCTGGCTTTAGAATGCGAATCGAATAAATCGCGTGGCGTTTTGCAGCGCCAGAAGTGAGCAGAAAGTGCTGGCAGGAGAGGAGGGGAGGGGCGCGCGCGAGCCTGGGGGAGGGGACGCGGCCCTCCCCCCAAAATGGAAACTAACATCCCGGGCGGGGGAAACTTGAAATCGTGGGCGACCTCAAGAAAATAGGGGCGGTCCGTAGAGAGGGTCCCTAGTGGGCTCGTCGCCCTCTCCCCCCTCCCCCTGCCTCCTGGCGCCTAACGCTGCCCCGCATTTCCGGGGGTTGGGGAACGCAGTGATGGGTGGGTGGGTAGCTGGGCTGCACGTCCTGGCCTCGGTAGGATTTTGCCCCGGGGCATCCCCTTCCCCCTTGCTAATCCCTCCGTTCCCCCTAAAGGGTTAAAGAACGAGGGGCAACTTCCAAGGGCGGGCACTTGGCGAGGAAGCGGGGCGCCCCTCTCCCCACCCTTCGCCTCCTCGCCCCTCCTCCTCCGGCTCCACTTCCCGACTTGACCTTGTGGTGCACAAACAGTGCGCTCGGATCCTCGCAGTTTCTGGAAGAAGAGCCTGCGCTCGCCAGGCGGGCGGGCTGTCGGGCTGCTCGCCGGCGGTGGCGGGGCCTTGGGTCTGTTCCCAGAGCCGCGGGCCACACCCACCCAACCCGCTGCGCCCGCCGCGCTCACCTTCTCTCGAGGAAGGGGAAGGGCTGGCCTCGGATGGGGAGGGGTGGGGGTCAAGCTTCAGCCTCCTCAGAATGCCCTTAGCTGGGGAGGGGGTGGTCTGGCTTCGGGCGCAGGTTCGGGGAGATCTGGGAGCCTGGCCCTACCTCCCCAAAGCATCGTTGCCAACTTTTTCTTCCCCCTCTCTCGGCTATCCCTCAGAGATGATCCAATAATTTTTTTAAGCTCACCTTTGGCTTGGAAGGCACGTGGGTGAGTTGTGAATGGGGACAGGAGTCGCCTTCCCTCAGCAAGACTAAAGGTTGTTTTTTCTTCCTTTCCTCTCCACCCCCTTCTATGGAAAGATAAATATTCAATTTACATAAGATGACATTTATGTGACAATTAAGAAGATTCCCCGATGGAATGTTGTGAACACATTTGCTTATAGGAGAAATAAATCTAATAATAAACAAACTCATAATAACAGCACAAATCCTCCGACAGGGTGGATTGTCTGCCCAACAAAGAAGGAGATGATGGATGCTGAAATAAGCACTTTCTGCAACAAGAAAGAAATATGAGCTCAAAGGGAATCACTGCAACATTTCTCTTCCTTGGCCTTCATTCACAAAGTCTGAGAAGAGCCGTCTGGCAAGAGGGGCTGGGTATCACCTCCCGGTTAAACCTAGCTCTGGCTCTCAGTGGTCAGTTAGTAGAATTTTTTTTCCAAGCCAAGCTCAGCGTCTGGAAACAGGTGTCGCAGACTGAGAGTGTGTAACGAGATGGTTAAATACCTGGGTTCTAATTCTGGCTTCGCAGTTCAGAAACTGTGTGATATGGACAAGTGGATTCATCTCTCTGGGTCTCTTTCTGCTCTTGTAAAATGGGGTAGTTGGAGGGTCCCTGAGGCCATGTGTGCACACATACATATATGTATATTTGTACGTGTATGTGCTGTATGTGTAAAGTAGGGCCTGGCTCAGAGTGCACAGTGCACGTCAGTACTTTGCCTGGTACCTAAGTTTTTTTGGAAGGATGAAAGTGCCCTCTGAAAGCTCTTAACACTGCAAAACTGGGGGACAGTAATTTCTGTCTTACCCTCTGTCAGGACATACACAAGGTCTCCCAGTGTACGCAAAAGGAGGAGAGAAAACTGTGATTGACGGTAGGCTTGGGTAGCGAGGTCCAGACAGCAGTGTCAGCCGCATGTCTGGGGTGGGAGTGAAGGCACCAGTGTACAGTGGCACAGTCTAAGGGGACTGCTCTGGTTGGGTCTGGCCACAAAGGGTTTATATGCAGGAGAGGACAGGACAGACTCCTGCTAGCCCTCAGGATCCCAGGAACCAGAATGGGGAGATGCCTTGACAAGCAGTTACAAAGCGATCTCTAGAGGTGGAAGAGGGAAGGGATGACCGTTTTAAAGAGCATCTGCTCTGGGCCGTGCACTGTGTGAGCTGCTCACAGCAGCCCTGTCTTACCTGTTCAGAAAGGTTTAGCAACTTACCAACAGTTACACAACTGGTAAGTGGTGGCAGAATTGGTTCCTAGGTCCAGCTGACCTTGAGACCTGTGTGGTTGTCATTTTACCCCACTGCCACAAATGGAAAGTAGTAGTATTACTGGTTTGATTGGGGATGGGGGACCAAGGAAGAGAATTTTGCGAGCAGCACTTTGCCTCTGAGATGGTTGCCTGAACTTGAGGTGAGACCCAGGCCGTCTACTTAGTCCTTGAAAAGACCTCTTGTTTGGGACTGGAAGCCCGGTCGGAATCGCTGGATTCTCGCGGCTCTCTGCTACTGTTTAAGGTTAACCTTGGGAGCGTTAACAGAATGATAACGATAAAGCTAATTATAACTCTTTAATCTATTAAAAGTCTCCCAAATCATTCATTAACTTTTTACAGGAAGAAAATGAGAAGCAGCAGAGTTCTTGGAGATGTTAATCATTCATTTTTTTCAACAAGTATTTATTGAGTGCCTCCTGTATGCCACGCTCCATTCTAGGCGCTGGGGACACAGCACAAACCAAGCAGAAAAAATGCCTGGTCTTGCGGAACTTACTTTCTTATGGAAGGAGAGACACAATTAAAAAATAAACAAAACGTATTTGATGTTGACAGTCATTAAGTGCTATGGAGAAAAATAAGTAGGGAGAGGTGATACATAGTGTGGGGTGCAGTGGGGAGCGGTCAGGGAGGGTCTCGCTGAGAAGGTAGCTTGTGAGAAAAGGAGGTGAAGGAGCAAACTGCATGTAGGAATCTATGCGTGTGCGAAGGCACGTTCTAAGCCTGAGCTTCTTGGCCCGGAGTCCACAGACTTCCTTCTCCATAGGTCTGTGCGTGGAATTCAGGGCATCTTGACCTTAGATGAGGAACAAAATTACAACTTTATTTTCACTAATTAAGATTTAACGTATTCTTCAATTATGAATACAGGCAACGAATCAGTGATATTGACAGCACCGATGACATTGCTGCTAGTAGAAATCACAGATATTTTCGTATCATATTGCAGTCGTTGCAAGTATCTTCAGATATCATAACACTCGTCACCACTTCAAAATTATGCTGCTAGCTCTTGTAATTTAATGAATTAATAAAGAAGCACATATATTACTATATTATACATTTTTTAGATATTTTTAGAGTTGTATTTCACTATCATTGGTTTTCTTTATAATTTATGGAACCTTTTGTATAGATTTAAAGATACTATCCTCAGAAGGCGTCCATAGGCTTCACTGCCAGAATGGTCCGGGACACACACACAGAAGTTAAGGACACTGTCCCTACAGAGACCGGCGAGTGGAAAGTCTCTGGGGCAGGAATATGCTTAATGTGTCAGCGGAAGAGATTATATAGGGCCTTGCGGGTCATTGTTAGGAATTTGGCTTTTGCTGGAGCGATATGGAGGGTTTATTTATTTATTTATTTATTTTGAGACAGTCTCACTCTGTTGCCCTGGCTAGAGTGAGTGCCGTGGCGTCAGCCTAGCTCACAGCAACCTCAAACTCCTGGGCTCAAGCAATCCTACTGCCTCAGCCTCCCAAGTAGCTGGGACTACAGGCATGCGCCACCATGCCCAACTAATTTTTTTTTCTACATATTTTTAGCTGTCCAATTAATTTCTTTCTATTTTTGGTAGAGACGGGGTCTCGCTCTTGCTCAGGCTGGTCTCGAACTCCTGAGCTCAAACAATCCGCCCGTCTCGGCCTCCCAGCGTGCTAGGATTACAGGTGTGAGCCACCACGCCCCGCCGATATGGAGGGTTTTGAGCAGAAGAGTGACATGATCTGACACTGGATTTTATAGGTCACTCAGCTGTTATGTGGGAACAGGTTGAAGGGGACAAGGCTGAAGCAGGAAGACCATTTAGGAGGTCACCAGAACAAACCAGGCGAGAGATGATTGGCCCAGAGCGGTAGCAGTGGAAGTGGTGAGCAGTGGTCAAATTGTGCATATATTTCCAAAGTAGCTCTGACAGAATTTGTTGATGGAATGTGAGAGAAAGAAAGAAGTCAAGGACGTTGATAAGGATTTTCCTTGAGCCAATGGAGAGATGGAGTTGCCATTAACTGAGTGGGGGGAAACTGGAAGGAGTAGGGTTTTGGGGGAGGATAAGGAGCTCGGTGTTGGACATGTTAAGCTTGAGATGCCTATGAGACGTCCAAGTTCAGCCATCCCATAGACAGCTAGACATGACAGCCTCAGCTCAGGGATGAGGTCTGGGCTGAAGATGTCATTTGAGAGTGGTCAGCAGATAGATGGTATTTAAACCTCTAGAGCAGTTTGTGATCAAAGAAGTGAGTGTAGAAAGAGAAGCTCAAGGATGGCACCCTTGGGCACTACAAGGTTAAGAGGTCCGGAAGATGCATAGGAATCAACAAAGATGTTCTTTTAAAAAAGAAGCATCTGGAGATATAGAAGGAATGTCCTGGAAGCCAAAGGAAGGAAGAATTTTAGCAGGGAGGAAAGCCCTGTGTCCACAGCTGCTGAAGGGTCAGGTAGCTGAAAACTGAGAATTGATCACTGGGTTCAGCAGCATGGAGGTCATTGGTGACCTTGACAAGAGCCATGTCAATGGAGCGGTGCCAGGAGCGAGTGGGAAAGTTTATAGTTGTCACAACTTGTCCCAAGATGCTGCCTGAAAATGAGATGTCCTCTGTGTATGTTTACCTGTGATTGTGTGTAGAGATGGGTAAACATGTATCTGTAGAACTCAATTCCAACAACATTTGCTGAGGATCTCCTATGGGTTAGGCACGGGATGGCTGCTGCAGACACTGAGAGAAATCCAACACACTGACTGCTTTCCAAGAGGTCCCAGTCTAGCAAGCTTTGCCGACACGTGAAATACGCACAAAGCAATGTGTGTGGCTGAACACACACAGTCAGCCTGGACATCATTTTTTCCAGTGTAACAGACTACATGGTTAAAACTGTGGATTTCAGAGTCAGGCATTCCTGGGTTTGAGTCCTGTCTCCACCATTCGAATACCAGCTCTGTGACTTTGCACAAGTCGGTTAAGCTCTCTGTGCCTAGCTTCCTCTTCTGTAAACTAGGGATACAATCTTTTCCAAGCTTTAGTGTGCCTGGGATGTTTGCTAACAGTGCAGATTTCTAGGCCTTACCCCTAGAGCTTCTCAATGGGCAGTTCTAGGGCAAGGCCCAGGGATCGGCAACGTTTAACAAGCATATGGTCGTTCTTGATGCCCTTGGCCTTGAACTTCACTTTGTGAAACACCGAGAGCATGTCCGCATGGTTCTAAGCACTGGCCTGGCACTCAGTAATGCTCGTTAGATAATAGCTGTTCTTCCGGGGGTCCTTACTGGGAACAAAAGTCCTTTTACATAACTTCCAGTTTAAATGTCTAGATGCAGAGGTCTAGCATACCCTAAGCACCTAAATTGAGAAAACAGCATAAGATTTGTTCAACATTCATTCATTGAATATTTATTGAGTGCCTGCTGTCTTCCAGGCAGTATTCGATGGCCAGAGAGACAGAAAATATCTGGGCTCCGTAATTTGGCTGAGTCATCGAGGTGGGCAGAAGCCCCGGATGTCGTTAGCCACACTCCCCTGCAGCCCATCTCTGTGCCAGGTGAGAAGTCTCCATCTGGGTTCCAGACCTGTGTTCACTCCCTCGCTGCCTGGGGCAAGGCTTGTCCGAATACAGCGTGCACACGCATCCCTGGGATCTTCTCCAGGTGCAGATTCCGGTCATCAAGCCTGGGGTGCAGCCCGAGAGTCTGCATTTCTAACGAGTCTGCAGATGATGCTTGTGCCGCTAGTGCACGGATCACACTTGAAGTGGCACGGCTTTGGAGGTTAGGAACGTTGGGTTACAACACCTGCCCTATAACCTTAGGGTTCCTGGAGAATTCCCGGGGATCCTGAAGGGGGAGAGCAGACTCTGGGAAGACTTGCTGATTGCGAGTAAGGATGCAGAGAAGGTTTGCTCACACTTCCTCCCGTCTCCTCTGTTTCTGGACTCCAATCTTGGCCCTCCCACATAGAGGCAGTGGCATGAGGCGGTTTCCACTAAAGGAGGATGAACATTTATTCTGTTAGTCACTCAGTAAATATTTCCGGAGTGCCTACTGTGTGCCAAGCCCTGTGCAAGACACACACTTTGGCATTCAGGAGAGGACAAAAACAGCAGCTTCTGCCTCCTGAGCTCCAGGCAGACACTGCAGCTGGGCTTTGCAACAGAGGGAAAAGCAACCCAGGGTGTGTCTGTGGCTGAAGACTCTGCCTGGCAAGATCCAGGCTTGGTGCTTACTGGGGTGTACGACAAATGCAGGCCTGGGAAGGGCGCCCTTCTAGAGCCTTAGCCAGTCGGTTCAGAGATGGACTGACCAGTCCCAGGAGATGTCTGGATAATGTGCCAGCCAGGCCACCTGTCCCTCTCAGCTCTCAGACCCAGCCCAGTGGCCACAGATGGCAGAAGGAAATGAAGATCCCTGGGGCCTCCAAACACCTCCCCAGAAACTGGCAGCAGCTAGTAACTGCAGCCAAGTGAGGGGCCAGCCAAACCAGAGTCAAGGTGTGAGACGCCCCACTCGGATCTGAGAGGCCCAGCCCAGGCCAAGAACCCCCAAGGACCAAAGGCACTGGCTCCCAGTCAAGTTGAGCAGTATAAGCAAAACCCCTTCACCTTTCCCAGGCTTTCCGATAAATCAAAGCAAACCTCCTCCCGTCTGACAGTCTTATAAAGACCCTTCCCATGTGTTTACTGGTAAGCTCAGCCACACCGGAGGTAACCTGGCTTCATTAGAAACGGCACGCATTTACGAGCGCCTACACAAACAGGGCTCTGTGCTCGGGCAGCGAAACTCAGGTCCAAATCCTGTCTTCATGGGACTGAGGCCCATTAAGCAAGACAGGTCCTTAAGCATATGCAGGATGGTCAAGGTTGCCTGAAGGTTGAAATGGTCAAGAGAGTTTCTTGAGGAAGGGCTGGACATGGACCTGCCTATAGGTAGTGGGTGATTCAGATGACACAGGGAGGGTGAAGGATGTTCCAGAAAGATGAATGGTGTCTGCCTGGTTCACAGCAGTCAGCGGGGCATAGAGCATGACGTTCATCCCTGGGGACCCTCCTGAGGAGGGAACTGCCCTTTGTTCAGGACCCTGCATTAGTGAACTGCTCGAAGGGGAGACCTGCAGTCGCCCCAGGTTGGAAGGAGGAGACGAGAGTGTGCGGAGCCACTTCCGGGGCATCCCTCGGGGAGGCCTCTGGTGTGGGCACAAGGAGACCTGTTTAAAACGGTCATTGCAACATTGTTTGTACCAGTGAAAAACTGGAAACGGCTTGAGTGTCCATCGCTAGAGGACTAACTAAATAAAGCACAGTGCAAACAGAACGAGGCAGCCAAGGAAGAGGTGGCACCGTGCCGTTTGTGTGCCTGACGTGGAAGGAGCCCTAAGGGGGTGCCAAGTGACCAGCAACGTTCAGGGTAATACGTACAATGCGACCCCACTCACTGTAACAAAATACCGACACAGTGGAAGTCTACCTACGTTTTTATCTGAACACAAACAGACACGCTTTTGTAGGGGGAGAAAGGTCTGGAAAGAGACATACCGAATTGCGGACTGTTGCCTGCATTGGAGTGCAGAGTGACACTGGGAAGGGGGAAGGGGCTGTGGAGATGGAGAAGAGGAGTCGGAGTCTCCCTGTGGTTGCTGGGGGAGCCCCCAAAGCCCTCTGCATTTGGGCAGTGTCGGTTGCCCGGCAGGTGCCTGGAATCCTCCCAGGGGCAGAACGTCTTGGCATGGGGAGAGAGGCTTCTCCTGGCAGACAGGGGCAAGAAGCCTGCCCTCTGGGCTAGCCTCGGTGCTGCCCCTGTGTGGCATGGGGCCTGTCTGGCCCTCTCTGGGCCCCAGGATCAGGGTCTTTTGGGGCTGCTCCAGCTGGACCAGCGTCAGATCCTAAGTGCATTTCAGAGCCTTCTCTTGGAGGATGGGCTCCAGCAGGGGCACGGAAAAGCCCTACTTAGCCCTGGCCTGCTGAGATTTGGGTGGGCTGCCTGGGGCTGCTTCTGAGCAGCATGGCCTGGAGGAGGCACTCCCTCCTCCGGCAGGCGAAGCGCCCTTTCCTCCCAACACATTTAGCTGGAGAAACCTAGCCAGCCTGGCTCCTGAGGCAGCAGAGGGGGAGAACTCATTATCTGGTGAACCCTAAACAGTTCTTGAGAACTCACCGAGTTGGGCTGTGGGCTGGCCTCAAGGCGAGTGGAGACGGCCTGAGGCTCCGGCCCTGGGGAAGCTGGTCGCTGGCCCAGCTGTGCTCCGGGCAGGTGGCTGCAGAGCTTCCCAGGGCACCGAGCTGGCTTCAGGCTCCAGGAATGTGTTAGGTGAGGCCCTCCCCCAGGAGACCACAGGATGGGGAAGTGGCAGACACTGGATTTGAACAGGATCAAGGCTCCATGCGGGGCCAGAAGCAGCAAGGCCAGCTGGCCCTGAGATGCCTCACCCCCGTCAAAGCTTCATTAATGGTGTCCTGGCCTTGACCAGCCGCCCACTACTGGGAAGTTCTCCAGGGTGCCAGGTGGCTGCCTTGGGAGCCTCCTTCAGGCCCCAGTGCGCAAGCCGTTCCTCCCTCGGGGCCCTGG
The DNA here is from genome assembly GCF_000956105.1 of Propithecus coquereli. Lineage (NCBI taxonomy): Eukaryota > Metazoa > Chordata > Mammalia > Primates > Indriidae > Propithecus > Propithecus coquereli. The sequence continues at coordinate 1,180,444 of NW_012149208.1, forward strand.
ACAAAGTGACTTCAGAGGGTGGCCCTGGGCACTGTGACTGCTGGATATCCAGGACAGAAGTCCTGGTGAGCTGCCTCCACGTGAGCTGGGACTCCAGCCGGGGCACTGGGGGCGGCCTGGACACCAATTGGCACTGGATGCCTGTGCAAGGGAGAGGCTTGGAAACAAGGAATTCTAGTCGAGCTGACCCCCAGCCTGGCCAGCTCCAGGCAGATGATCTTCCTAACGCAGCTCCCCCAGGAGAGTTCTGCGGAAGAAGGAAGCCCTGCATTACCCTGGCATCCAGGCTGGGCAGGAGCGGCAGATTCTCGGGGAGCAGAGAGGACTGTGTCGGGCTGGAGAGCCTCCACCGCCGCCTTTTAGCTCCCTTACCTCCTGCTCCCCACTGCCTTCAGGGCGCAAGGAAAGGCAAGCGGCTCCCGGTGTCCAGCCCTCTGGCCTAAGGAGAAGCAGGCGACGTCCTCGCCCCAGAAGACCTCACAGCCCAGGTGGGGAGGTGAGATTCCCAGGCTGGAAACAGGATGAGGTAGGACATGAGTCAGTGCTGAAGTGCCTGCTTTGGCCCTTTGTGTGAGTGGGGGAGGGGGAAGCCAGGAAGGAGCTGCTAGTGTGGGGGCAGAAGAGAGAGAGTGCACGTGTGCATTTGTGTGTGCCAGTGTGTGTGTGTGTGTGTGTGTCTGCATGTGCCCACACATGCCTGAGGCCGCATCTCTGGAGTCCCAATTTTCTGTGCTATTTGCCCAGACAACCTAAAAATAATTTCCATTTAACTTTAGGATTTGTTATTTGATGCACAAGATGCTTGCCCAGCAGATATACTTTCCTACCCACACTTTATGTAAGATCAACATCGAGTTAAAACGAGTCTGCATTATTTATGCATACATAGGGTGGCCGGTGAGCGACAGACAGGCTAGAGCAGCCTGGGCTTGGCTTGGAAGTCCGCATAAACATGGTCCCCACGTGGATGACGAAATTGGACAGTGTGCATGGATTGCCGGTGGTGGCACTGAAGGTGATGATATGATGAAAAGGGACCCTGTGTGGCTACTGTGGGGCGTCATTAGCCCCTCATTTTACCCACACATGATATAGCAGTGGGCACATGGCTGGCACTCAGCGAATATTTGTTGAACTTATTCGTAGACTTTGAGAAAGAATGTCTACATAATAACACATATGGAAAAGTGGAGTTAGGTGATCGATAATTCATCCCGGACAGAGGACAACTAAATGACAGAGTTTGAAAGTTTATTAGATAGAGGCTGAGGGTGGTGCCATCATCAGAGTGAAAGATCAAGGCCTCGGAGGAATGCTAGATTGGTAAATAACTCGGTGATGCTTGACAAGGGGGTAGGAAGAGAGAACTCGTGGTCAGTAGATCCCTGGTCAGATCCAAATAGGTAGGTGGACAGGTAAACAGGAATGTCGCGCTAGAGCAGGAGGGACAGACAAGAGGATGAGAGGGGTGATGTGTAGGCAGCATAATGCCCATCCCCAAAGATGTCTGTGTTGTACTCCCTGGAACATGTGACTATGTTCCCTTACCTGGCAAAAGGTACTTTGCAGATACGATTAAATTAAGGACCTTGAGATGGGGAGATTATCCTGCTTCCTCCAGCTGGGCCCGACCTAATCGTGTGTCCTATCACTGACCTCTCTTTCTCTCTGCCCCAGCCTCCCCTTTGTTCTTGTCAGTCCTTGATCACGCCAAGTTCACTCCTACCCCAGGGCCTTTGTCCTTGCCATTTCCTCTGTCTGCTTTTTTTCATCACTCAGATCTCAGTTCAGATGAGAGTTGCCTCCTTGCTTCCAGGTTTTTGTCCCGAAGCCTAGAGTACACCCTGTCCCTGGGGACTGGGTTGAGGCAATGGGGTGTCTGGCTTCAAGTGTGCTGGCTGGCACTGTCCCCAGCCCCAGGTTCCTCCCAAGGTTGTGGGACGGAGCAGTGTGCATGAGTCATCAAACCACAGACATGGTCCCCTTGTTTGAGGGACCTGAGCAGTTACATCGTGGCCAACTCCGAGGGCCAATGGCTCCACTGAAAGAGGTTAGAAATGTCCCCAAGTTCTTCAGACTGACACAGGACCAAGAGAGAACTGGAGAATGAGGAGCTGGGATGGCCTGTGTGGATGGTGCTGTCACCTCCCCGAGGACTACAATGTCCCCAGCCCAAGCTAGGCCGTGCTGTGGGGGAGTAGATGGCGCATCCCCGTTTCCCGGGGGCTCGTCACCCTTGAGGCCTCCTTTATTCACGTCACATTTAAGGAGCATCCGCTCTGCACCAGGCATCACGCTGCCCTCCCACAGGCAGGGCGACAGGGCAGGGCGACAGGCCGGCCAGCAGACTTTCCAGGTCTATCGAATAAGGGCTCGGAGTCCGGGGTGCACGGAGGTGGCCGGTGGAGCTTGAAGGCAGGGGATGACTGGCTGAAGGGACAGAGGGAAGGGTGTCCTGGGCAGCAGAGCCAGCCTGGCTGTGTTAGTTTCCCAGGGCTGCTGTCACAAAGTGCCACAGACGAGGTGGCTTACAACAGCAGGGTTTATTCTCACCGCCGGGGAGGCCAGACGTCCGACACCGCGGTATTCACAAGGCCACGCTCCCGCCACCGCTTCGAATGAGGATCCTTTTTGCCTCTGCCAGCTCCTGGTAACTCCAGGCAGCCCTTAGCTCGTGACAGCTCAGCTCTGGGCTCTGCCACCGTCTTCACGTGGCCACCTGCTCTCTGTGTGTGTCTCTATCTGTTTCTCTGTCCAATTTGCCTCTTCTTCTTTTAAAGCGATATTTTTATTGATATGTAGCAGTTGTACAGATTTGGGGGATGGATGTAATATTTTGCTACATGTACACAATGTGCAACGATTGAATCAGGGTAACTGGGATAGTCACCACATCACCAAATTGCCCTCTTCTTGTAAGGACACCAGTCATGTTGGATCAGGGCCCACTCTAGTGACCTCATTTTAACATCATTAAATCTGCAAAGACCCTGTTTCCAGTTAAGGTCACATTTCAGGTACTGGGGTTAGGACGTCGACATATGTTTTTGTGTGCCTGGGGCGGGGACACAGCTCAACAGTAACAGTGGGCAAAGGCGTGGCGCTCAGGGCCAGAGCTCCCCGCCATTTGCCATGTCACCGCCCACCCCCTCTCCACACGCTTCCAGTGGTGACTCACCGGTCCGTACACCTGCCTGGCACCCTGCCCCCTCCAGACTCGCGCTCCCACGGCCGCGTCTCAGCAGCCTGTTTTCTCAGCGCGCTGCGGGAAGCCCTCTCTGATTGGGAAGTCCCACTGCCGCCTTCTGCTTTCTGAGACTTTCGAGGTCTGAGGCCAGTTGGTCTACAGCACGGTGCCCAGGTGGGCAGCTTTTTCTTTTTTTTGGAACAGGTTGAAATTTTTATTTTATTTCAAAATAACGAATACACTGAGGCATAGTCCTGGCCGTGCACTCCTTCTGCGGGGCTTGTGAAGTGACAGAAACAGTTCCGGAGGGCTCCAGTCAGACTCAGGATGACACCAACCACACCTGTGCCAGGTGGCCATATTTTTAGCTGTCCCCTTCCGCCTCATCCCTGCCCCATGCCAAGCCCAGGATCAGGGAGTGACAGGCCTGAGTCCAGCCCCCTCCGCCATTTCCGAATTCCCTCTGCACCGCCCCTGCCAGGCTTCTCCCTGCGCTTGGCTGTCCCCGTGACAGGGCGCTCAGACGCACGGCCATCCAACAGCAGCCCTGACAGCTGGAGGAGCTTTCTTGCTGCGGGCCACATTGCATCTCTCAGGAGTCCCCTCCTGCCGCTTTGAGCCCCGTGGAGCCCACTTGGCCCTACCAGTGACTAGGGCTGCCGTGGAGCAGGACCCACCTGAGGCCATTTGAGGGACCGGCAAAAGGCTCGCTGACCTGACATCTCTCTTACCCACTGGCCACATGCCAGAAATTCCACCATTAGCAAGTCCAAGTCCATATCCACCCCAGATAAGGGCAAATGCCCCAAGGGAAGACTCTCTGCCACCAGTAGCTGGGCACAGACTTGCTTCTGAGAGCCTGGCAGCCTCGGGACATCCCACTCAAGTCCTCCAGGAGACTTGCAACCCAAGGACAGGCAGGGCTGAAGAAGACAGGGCTATTCTGCAGAACTCTGTGTGGAGGCAGCAGGCCGAGAGGTGGGGGGAAAATGAAGGGGCCCTGCTGGCCCGGCCCTGCCCCAGAACATGCACTAAGCCCAGCCTCTCCCTCTCCCTCCCGCCCCCCTCAGTCCTGCGGCTTCCCTGGCTGGAAAACCGGCCTCTCCACACACTCCTAGCCGCTGGGCTGTTAGTGACCTTTGGACCAGGGAAGCTCTGGGGCCTCCTGGACCCACACCCAGGCGGGCACTCATAGGGGGCAGGGAGAGGCCCAGAGCTGTCACTCCTGGGCAGGAGCAGTCCCACAGTGTCCTGACCAGCCAGTCCTGTTCTGCCCTCTCTCCTGCGGGGAGGAGCTGGGGACTGGGCCAGGCTGGAGCTGGGGGCAGGGAAGAGGACAGGGCCAGACCTGGCAGAGCGAGCGGCCACTTGCCTGACCCCACTGTGCCCAGGGAGCTGTGCACAGAGCTGCTCCTCCTTTCCTGCCAGAGGGCCTGGGGGGTAGGATGGGAGGTGTGCTCACCACAAGACCCTGAGGGTCCCAAAAAGACTCGTTTAGGAGGGTGAGTCAGCCATGTCTACAAAGGAACTATTTCGGAGTCGCAATAGTCAAATCTAGCCCGGGGCTGCCCCAAATACCCAGATACTGGAACCAAATGTCTGCAAGGGTGTCGTGGCTCCGACGGCCCAGCTGTCCGGTGCGGACCTGGGTGGGGGTCAGGAGGCGGCCTCAGGCCCCACCTTCACCCCAAGGCAGCGGTCCGTGCCTGCCTCTGGCAGGTCCTCAGGCTGATGAAGCCTCTGAAGCCCCCACCCTCACCAGTCCCGGTCAGTGCCACACAGCAGACAGGAATAAGGTGCTTTTAAAATGAAGGGCTTCCTGGAGAATTGGACGGTGCCCAGAGACGGCAAAGAAAGTCCAGGAGTTTGGCTAAGGCTGGCTTTGAACCTGCTGCTCACACGAGAGAAGGCCCTTCTAGGCTCGGCCTGAGCCTAGCTGGGGGTCCTGCCAGTGGCGTGGGTGGCTGGGTTGGCCTCTTTCCCCAGAACTGTCTGCAGCTATGTTACCGAGGACAGCGAGTCGGGGAGGCCCCACCCCAAGAAACACAGCCTGTCCGTGGCCCTGCTGGCCCCTCATGGGCTTGTCCTCTGCTAAGGGCAGTCATTCCCTGCCAAGCTCTTATTGTCCCCTCCCTCAAGGGGAGAACAGGAGACCACGCGTGGCGCAGCATGGGACTTGTGGCCCACGGCCCGAACCCTGAGCGTGGCACCGTGCTGGGGTGGGGAGGGACGCACAGAGACACCCAGGGGGCACCTTGGAGCAGGGCTGGCTGCCGTTGCTCAGTCCTGCTCTGCAGCAAAATCCTGCGCTCTGTCCGGTTTCCTCCTCAGGCCCTTGGAGGCACCTGGAGAATGTGTTGAGCATGGTCCCCTGTCTGGGGACATGGTCCCCAAGCCCAGCAAACCCCAGACTTCGTAGTGTTCTCTGGGTGTCGTTGTGCAGCACCAGGGAGGAAGGACACTTTGCTCACCCCCCCACCCTTGACTCCTATGGAACGCTCCTCCTCCCGCTGCCACCGTGGGCCTCCTGAGCCCTCACCCCTCAAAGCTACAGTCGACCAGGAGTTAATGCCAGTTCTACCACTTGGTAGCTGTCTGGCCCTGGGCAAAGTACTTAACTTAACCTCTCTAGGCCTCATTTGCCTTACTTATAAAATGGAATGATGATAATCCTTATCTTAAAGAGTCAGTGGGAGGATCAAATGAGATCATCCTGGAGCTGGCACGCAGCAAGCGGTTAATGAACAGCGGGTTGTGTGATTATCATCGCGGCCGTGGGATCCCTGTGTAGCCTGGTCCTCGTCTTCTGCCCTTCTCCTCCATCCCCCTAAATCCAGACTTGTCATTGTCCTAAAGCCTCTGTAGCCACAACTGGGGTGGCTGGTCCGGTCCTGCTCCCGGGCAAGGGGAAGGCAGGGACGTGGTCTGAGCATCCTGCATCCCAGTAACCAAGCCGAGTCCTCTGGAACCCGGCTGCTCTCACTTTGGTCATCATTCGTTCCCTTAATCCGAGGGGATTTCAAGAACCAGCATTTCTGTGGTAGAAACAGAAGCCAAGAAACAGCAGGGTGAGGGAGTCACTGCAGGCCACACAGCAAGTGCAGGTCACAGCTGGGTGAGGGCCTAGGTCAACCTGCCATCCAGCTCTCCCCCGCCTGACTCAACAGCCGCATTTGCTCAGAAGCCTCACTGGAAGCCCGGCTCGGAGCCTTCCTGTTCAGAGAAAGCGGCGAACAAAGCGTGGAGCCAGCCCCGGCTGAGCCCGAGCCCCTGGGCAGACCCGCAGGATGACGAGACGTTACCGGAGCTGATGATTCAACTTCCTGCCTTTTGAGAGCGCCCAGACCACAGAGGTTTTCTTGCTCAGAGGAGGGGGCATCTCCCTGCGGAGGGCCAGCCCCGAGGGACAAGGCCCCACCACAAGCCGCAAAAACAAGGCGGTGCATGGGGCCTTCCCCGCCAGCTGTCCCTGAAGACTGTCCCTCTCTGGGTTAATGATTACTGCCCAGGGTGACCGAGCATCCTGGTTTGCCTGGGACGGTCCTTGTTTTAGCACCGAAAGTCCTAAATCCCAGAAAACCCCCAGTTCTGGGCAAACCAGAACAGTTGGTCACTCTGTCACCACACATATGGTAGGACATGACTTACAGCCTCAGTGACTCTGGGGAGTCTGAGCCCCAGGACGGCACATTCTAGAACAGAGAATCGGCCAACTCCGGCCTGAAGGCCAGCTCTGGCTCGCTGCCCGTTTTTGCGAAGCCTGTGAGCTAAGAATAGTTTTTTCATTTTTAATGGTTGAAAACAAAATTAAAGGAGAATAATGCTTCATGACATGTAAAAATTACATGAAATTCAAATTTCGGTGCCCGTAAGTAAAGGAACACAGCCGTGCCCGTTCGCTTACACATCGTCTCTGGCTACTTTCACGCGACAAGGCAGAGCTGAGGAGCTGCGGCAGGTAATCTGGGGACCTGTGGACAGCAAAGCCAAGATTTACCATCTGACCCTTGACAGAAACAGTTTGGTGACCCCTATTCTAGAGGCAGGCAAAGGGTAGGAGGGTGTGGATGGGCAGTGACGCTTTTAGGAAGAAATTTAGAACTGGGGAAGGAGAGGAAGGTTAGAGGAGTAGGCATGATAGCACAGCAGTAATCCAAGATTCAGCGGGACAAGGCATCCGTCTCTTCTAAGACTCAGTTTGCCTGTCTGTACAGTGGGGCGAAGGTAGGGCAGTAGGAAGGCATCTGCTTCTCTCTGGCTTCCACTGCCAGTCTTCCAAGCTGGCACTGTCCTCCTCTCCAATAACTCAGCCACACATCATGTGGCTAGGGCAGGTCCTGCCTCCTCCTAACCTCGAGGCTTCTCTAGCCCACGGAGTGGGAGCTTCTCTGGCTTTAAGGCAGACCCAGGTCCTGCTCCCAGGAATGGAAACTTCATGCCATGCGGACTGTCAGCAAGTGTCAGGAAACACCTCCTGTGTGCCAGGCACTCTCGGGGCCTGCTAACATTGCAATGGTCCAGCGAATTCCTCTTTTCCTTTCATCCAGACATTTGGAGTGGGGAGCTCTGATCCCTAAGAGAAGGTACAGGTGGGCTATCAGCTCCAGCCTCCCCAGCACCCTTAGGTGCTCATCCCTGGAAACTTCTCAAGTGCCAGGCCATGCCCTGAGTGCTGCTGGGCTGAGCCAGCTGGGGCTCGACCACCTGGGAGAGCTCGGACGACGTAGAAAGACTCCAGTGGAACTGGGACCCAGCTCTGCCTGTGTGCCCACTGCCCGCCCCCTGCCCTGGCCCTACGATGGCCGCGCTCTCCTTTTTGTTCCAGAGGGCTAAGGAAGGGGCTCATCTGGACAGCAAGAGGTTCTGGGAAGGCTCGCGAGGAGCCGGCCTCAGCTCAGCACCAGCAGTGGCCTGTCTGCTCCGCTCAGGTATCGGGCCGGCCCCGCGCAGGCCTCCTGTGCGCCTCTGACACTCAGCTCCCTCCTGGGGACATTCGCCCACCGTGCTGCCTCCTTCTCTTCCTGTGTCACGGCAGCTCCTGACGCCAGGAAGGATTCATAACAGACCCAGGTTAGATTCTTCAGCTCTGCACAGACAGCGAATGTGCTCGGCTGAATTTCCCCACCGGCCCCTGCCTCGGCTGCGTGATCAGCTGGTTTCCAGGCTGGACGTCCCCAGACCGGCTCCCGTGGGCTTGTTCCTGAGATGCGGTGAGGTTGGGGATTGGTGCCACAGTCCTCTCATCAGAGACCCGGCCTCTGGGTTGTTGCTGAGTAACACTGGCTGTGGGCCGGTCGACCCCCTGTATTCTCGTTTGAAAAATGGGACGCAGTGGGGGACTCACTCTATCATGGGCTCCGAAGAGCTATCGTACCAGCGAGAAGGCCCTCTGCTAATTGCATCGTGGACGCTCCCAAGGAGTTGGCTCTAGGCTGGTGCTTCGGCAGCATGTGTGAGAGAGAATCAATTAGACCTTTCGTAGCTGCAAGTGATATAAAGCTCATCTAGACCAGCTTAAGCAAAAGAGATATATTTATTTGTTTGTTTGCTTGTTTTGTTTACATAATGGGAAAATTCAGAGGGTTCAGGCACAGCTTGATCCAGGGGCTCAAAAATGTCACTGGACTAGGTCATTCTTTATTTTTGCTTTCGTCAGGCTTGCCCTGTTCTCGGACTCTGTGGTGGGGAGACGGCTGCCAGCAGCTCCAGGCTGACACCCTCCCATCTACCAGGCCAGGTGAAAGGAAAACATCCTTTTCTTGCCGCTCAAATATCCGGCATTATCTCTGATTGGACCTCACAGCATGGCTTGGGTCCCACGCCCACCCCTCAACCAACCACCCTGCAACTCTGCAGGGTGCATGATGCGCTGTACCGCTCCTAATCGGCCAGGCCTGGTCCGCAGGTGACTCCCACACCAGGGAACTAACTCCACCTGAAGTAGTGGGCTCAGAATGACAAGAGGAGTAGCTCCCAGGTGAAAATCGGGGTGCTATTAGCAGAAGAGGGGGAATGGATACTAAACAGGGAAACTACAACAGTTATGGACAGGGAACAGTCAAGCAGGGGCGGGATTCCCGTGGCCTGGGCCTGCATAGGACATCCGTGCACGGAAGCACAGCCCCAGGACACAGCGAGCGTGTGAGGCACCACCCAGCTACAGGAAAACGTTGGCTTGTCTCGGAAGCCCCCAGATAGTGCCCATCCCTCTTGGACCTGGTGTTTCATGGTCAATCACCGTGTAATGTGGGTGCCCTGAGTCCACAAGGCTCACCACCCCCTCCCTGGGACAGGGCTCCTCTAGCCCACGCCTCCTTACTCCCTGCATGCACTGTGCTCTCCTTGAGGACAGGGACCACACCTTCCTCCTCTCCAGATCTACAGAAATTCTTTTTTTTTTTTTTTTTTGAGACAGAGTCTCACTCTTTTGCCTGGGCTAGAGTGCCGTGGTGTCAGCCTAGCTCACAGCAACCTCAAACTCCTGGGCTCAAGCGATCCTCCTGCCTCAGCCTCCCAAGTAGCTGGGACTACAGGCGTGCACCACCACGCCCAGCTAATTTTTTTTTTTTTAGTAATTTTAGTAGAGAAGCGGGTCTCGCTCTTGCTCAGGCTGGTCTCGAACTCCTGACCTTGAGAGATCCTCCCACCTCAGCCTCCCAGAGTGCTAGGATTACAGGCGTGAGCCACCATGCCCGGCCCAGAAATTCTTATAGAATGAACAAGAATAATCATTGGAGAATGTGTAGAGCTGGATGTTTTCAAACCTCTTCATTATCTATATCTTATTTGAGTCTTTGTTTTTCCTCTTGGCTACCCAGGATCTGAGGCCTCTTCCTGATGGGAAATCACCCTCACTCCGAGACACAGAGGCTGCAAGCACCACGTGTATACTTTTCCCAGCCTTCTGGGCAAGGGCACCTGACCCAGCCGCTGACCATCAAGCACATGGGCGCCCACCTGACCCAGGAGCTAGGAGCCCAAAGAAGCAGGGACCACAGAGAGTTCTCCTTGGTGGCCACCATGGGGGCAGTAGGCTGGCATCCTCAGGGTGGTGGAGGTGGTGGCAGCTGCGGGTCTAGGGCACGGTGCTGGCTGTGGCAGTGATGGCAGCAGGGTCCTGACTACGCCAGTTCTGCAGTGTGACCCGGGGCCTTCTCTGTGGAAGGAAGTGTCGGCTCTGAGTCTGCTCTGCTCTGTCCAGAGAGTCTCTGAGTTGCTCAATATCCTTATTAGTTTTCTGCTTAAGTCGATTTTGTTAATATGCTGAAGAGTCATTTTGTGTTACTTGCAGCTAGAAATCCTTGAGGTAGGATAACTGGATAATCCCCCCCTTTCCCAAATGGATAAACTGAAGCTTAAGGACTGGCCCAAGCCCACGCAATGTGACAGTTTCTGAGTTGAGACCAGAACTGTGGACTAGGTAGGACAGACCCACAACTGGCAGTGGGAGCCCAGGCAAGGAAGAGCTTCCTCACCAGTTGAGCTGCCCCACCAGGTAGGAAGCCCCCTGTTACTGGAGGTGTGCAAGCAGACCTGGGAGATTCAAGGGGAAGGCCACGCAGGGTAACTCCCGTCCTCGTGGATTACATGCGTCATCGTTTGCCCAGCCCAGATCACTCTTGGTGAACACAGGAGTGTTAAGATGAAAACACAGCTCCTGGTATTGCAACTTCAAGTTCCTGCAGTCTCTTTCACAGCCGGCCTGTCCCTGCCCCGTGACACAACTGCTGCTAGTCCAGTGTCCCAGAGCAGAGTCATGGCATTTACTGGCCTCCGTCACTTTAATGAAAAAGCCCCTACACCAAACAAATACAAGCATAGACATTTGCAACTAATTATGGTATTGCTGATCAGTCAAATTTCATTGCAAATTGCATGTTGAAATTGATAGTGGCCTTGTCATGAATAAACCGGTTGTCTGGAAGAGTGACACGGGCACACAGGACTGGACTAATAATTCAATTTAGACTCAGCCAGACACTCTGAAGAAGAGGAAAAAGCAGATTAGCATTGCCTCCAGATTGCTCGTTTACCCGGGTACCTCCTGCCAACGTGCCTGGCTTCGGAGGGAAGCCCGTCCTGCTGCAGGGCCCTCCCACTCTGGGAGACCGCAGGGCGCTGTGTACTCCAGGCTTTAATTCTCGGTTGGTGAAATTGCAGCTCTGAGCACTGCGGGGAGGGGAGGACCGCCCCTCATCCCCATCCGCTGCTGAGAAGTCCACTCAGGGTGCTGCTTGGGGGACAGGCACCCCCTGCCGCAGCACACAGCACTCCCAGCCTCCTGTCTGTGGTTGCTGGGGTGGGGGGACATAACCTAGCTGGAGAGCCCGGTGGGTTCCTGGGTCAAGTCTGGCTCCAGAGGAGTGAGGCCGGGGAAGGCGGGCGAGGAGCCGGAGTGGTCCTGCAAAGTTCCCGACTTGGCCTTTTTCCCCAGTGGGGAGAGAGCTACAGAGTCCTGAGGAGAGACAGTCCCAGCTTGGTGTGGAGGCCACAGGTGGATGAATGGACAATGTCCTCGGGATTGGGCCTTCAGTAACATCCTCTTGGAAGGTGTCACTGTGTCCCTTCACCTACAGAGGAAGGCAGGAAGGAGAAACGGAGCAGGCACCTGTATACCTGTAAGGTGTGGAGATGCAGCCACAGCGACCACCTCGGCCCGGCCAGGAGTGCTTCCCGGGAGCCGGCTCAGCCAGCCCAAAGCGCGTGCATCCACCAGCCCACCACGGCCGCTGGGCCGCCGCCCTTGCTCCACAGGCCTATGCGGAGATAGGTCTTGATTTTTTTTTTTTTTTTGAGACAGAGTCTGGCTCTGTTACCCTGGCTAGAGTGCCGTGGCATCAGCTTAGCTCACAGCAACCTCAAA
>NW_012149208.1:1195733-1196910 GCF_000956105.1 Propithecus coquereli
AAAAAAAAAAAAAATTAAAACGTATTATGCTGTTATGAAAGGCAAGTCAGCTGGGTGCGGTGGGTCACGCCTGAAATCCCAGTGCTTTGGGAGGCTGAGGTGGGAGGATCGCTTGAGGCCAGGACTTTGAGACCAGCCTGAGTAACATATCGAGACCCCCTTCTCTACAAAAAAAATTAAAAATTAGCCAGGTGTGCTGGCTTGTGCCTGTAGTCCCAGCTACTCAGAAGGCTAAGGCAGAAGGATTGCTTGGGTTTGAAGTTGTAGTGAGCTATGATTGTGCCCCTGCACTCCAGCCTGGGCAACAGAGTGAGACCCTGTCTCTAAAAAATATACAAAAGAAAAAGAAAGGCAAGCCACAGATTGGGAAAAAATATTTGCAAAAAATATATCTTAAAACTCAACAATAAGATAAACAACCCAATTAAAAACAGGAAAAAGAGTTGAATAGACATTTTACCAAAGAAATATATTTACATAGCAAATAAACACATGAGAAGATGCTCAACATAATTTGTTATTAGAGAAATACAAATTAAAACTGCAGGCCCACTAGGACTAGAATTTAAAATGACTGACCAAATCAAGTATCGGCAAGGATGGGGCAAGGTCGGGGGAAGATGCAACCGGAACTCCCTCCTATACTGCTGATGGGAACGCAAAATGGAACAACCACTTTGGAAAACACTTTGATCATTTCTTGAAAAAGATAAACACGTACCTATCATATGACCCAACCATTCCATTCTTAGATATTCACCAAAGAGAACTGAAAGTATATATCCACACAAAGACTTATACATGATGTTCACAGTAGCTTTGTTTATGATCACCCCAAACTAGAATTAATCCAAATGTCCATCAATAGGTGAGTGGAATTGTAAATAAATTATGGAATGAACTGTTGTTATATGCAACATAAATATCAAAATAATGAGTACAGTCTATATAATTCCATTTATATATAGTTCGAGGCAGAAGGATCGCTTGAGCTCAGGAGTTTGAGGCCAGCCTGAGCAAGAGCAAGACCCCGTCTCTATTAAAAACAGAAAAAATTAGCCGAGTGTGGTGGCGCATGCCTGTATTCCCAGCTACTCGGGAGGCTGAGGCAGGAGGATCGCTTGAGCCCAGGAGTTTGAGGTTGCTGTGAGCTAGGCTGACACCACGGCACTCTAGT
>NW_012149208.1:1196960-1199910 GCF_000956105.1 Propithecus coquereli
CTCAGGCTGGTTTCGAACTCCTGAGCTCAAACAATCCACCCGCCTCGGCCTCCCAGAGTGCTAGGATTACAGGCGTGAGCCACCACGCCCAGCCTAGGTCTTGATTTTTGTCCTCTAGATTTGGGATCCAAACTCAAATGTCTACAGGAAAAGCAGGCCAGCTCTGGACAGGGGAGAATTGGCAAGCTGAGCCTGATTGGAAGGGGGCGGCCACCATTCAGCTTCAGAAGGCTGCCTAGAAACAATAGCTGCATTTAGAAGAAAGGTTTAGGCCAGGGAAATAAGGATATATAATAATATATATTATTACACTAATAAATGTGGAAGTCATCAGCAACTGAATGGTGTTTACAGCAGGACACTGGAGGCGATTGTCAAGGGAGCAGGTGCAGATCAGAGGAGGCCCAAGCCGTGGAGATGAGATGCCAGCAAAGGAGACAGAAGGGAGGCAACCAGACAGGTGGGACAGAAACCAGGTGACAGTGGCGAGAGCCGCACGCCAGGGAGGCAGAGACGAGGTCTTCATGCTACAGAGACGCGAGGAAGGCGAGAACTGCCCGCTGGCTCCAACGACACGGACAGCTCCTGGCCAGGGCCGTTGGCTGCAGTGCTGGGGGCTGAAGACTGATGGGGCGGGGGGAGAAAGGAGGGGAGGAAAGGACGCGAAGGCAGCAAAGAGTCAATTCCTTCCAGGAGTTGTGCTGTGAAGAGGAGGGGAGAAATAGGGTAGAGTTTGAGGGGTTATCAGGTCGAGAGGAGGGATTTCTTTAAGAGAGAAGACTCGCGGCTTTTTCCGTGTGCTGATGGAATGAATAATCCTGCAGAGAGAAATGCCGGTGCCGTGGGTGAGGAGGGGGCTAGGCGTTGGCGCGAAGCCCTTGAGTGGGTGGGAGGGGGCGACATCTGGTGCACAGAGAGGGGTGCCCCGAAATAGGAGCGTATTAGTGGGCTGGCAGGCGGCGTGGACGGGCACAGATGCAGGTGGGCGGGGGAGCAGTGCCGGGGCCCCTGGAACTTCTCTTCTGGGGGCTTCCGTCTCCTGAGCAAGGCCAGAAGAGGCTGTCAGCTGAGAGTGAGGTGGGAGAGGAGGGGCGACCCGCTCGGGGATGCGGCCTGATTGCTGGGCAGCTTGTAGGTCTCACTTGGGGAGGCTGTGGTCACTGATTTCAAGTGGGACAGGTCAGCCCAGCTATGGGATTTTCTGCAGCCCTGGCCAGCCTGTGGGTGCACGCGTGGAGAGGGCTGAGGTTGAATTTAACCGGGGTGGGCGGTTATACCGTAGCTGGGGAAGAGTATAACGCTGGATCATGACCTCCGAGCCGGGGAAGGAGGGGCGGAGTCCAGGGGAGTGAGGGGTAATGAGTACTTGCTTGGATCAGCGGGTTGCAGGAGGAGTTGCTGCACTGGGGGTACTGGAGGGAGCGAGCTGGAGAGAAATGCAATGTTCGTGGGCGAGCGGGACGCATGAAATCGAGCTGAGGAGGAATCGCACCGACAGATGACGAGTAGCTGGAATTTGACTGTGAGAGCAAGAGGCCGAGGTGCTGGGAAGCCAGCATCGTGACGGGGAGGTCGGGCCGAGAGGCCGGTTCGTCTACACGGACGCTGTCGTCAAACGCCGCAGCAGGGGTGGTGTGCAGGGCGTTCTGGGGTCAGAAGCCAACGTCTTCAAGGAACGAGGGCGGCGACCCAGGACTCTGCAAGTGACTGCGTAAGGGAGGAGTCACGGGCGGTCTTGTGTGACGACGTGGCGTTCAGACGTGGGTGCTTCTGAAGAGGGCGGACTGCCCCCAGTGCTACTGAGGGGCAAACGACCTGCCCCCAGACCCGGGGACACAAGGACCACAAGAGGGAAGACAGCCGCCTCTTGAGAGGCTGCAGAGGGCGCGGAGCCCACGCAGGAGACGCAGTTTCCGTTAGAGCAAGAGAGCGGAGGGGACATTCAGAAATGAGTTGGGAACATGGGGCGACAGCGTGTTTCGGAGTCCCATGAAAGGACTTCTGGAAGCGGGGTATGGGAAATACAGCATCTGATGGGGATTAGAGTCTGGGGTAGGGGTGCCTCTTGTGGGGACTGATGTGAACGGGGACGAAGGGCCTGACGAGAGCGGTCCTGGGGGGGCCCAGGCTGGGCAGGTGCAGGACAGGGCTTTCCTCGGCTGGTGGTGGTGGGAGGCCCGGGGAGGGGCAGCCGTCCCAGAGCGGGAGGGGCTCTGGCTCCCTCTTTACACCAGGTGGGAATATGATCAAAGCTCCCTTCACAGAATTGATTCTACACCATGCACACATCAGGGAAAGAGAATTGCCCAGAAGTAGACGCGTCTATGGCATCATAAATCTGTATGTAATAAACCCGGCCCTCAAAACAGTAGGGAGAAGAAGCCTGATTTTTTTTTTTTGGAGGGGAAGGACAATTGGCTAACCAATTGGGACAAAATAACGCAGATCTTTACCTCAGATCTCATACTAAACAAATTCAGGCGAATTAAAAAGCTAGTGTATGAAATGCGGTATTGGTATAAAGATAGAAATAGACCCACACATGCATGGTTAATTGATTTTCAACAAACGCTGCCAACGCAATCCAATGGGGAATGGACGATCTTTCCAGCAAATGGTGCCGGAACAACTGGGTAGCTGTGCAACGTAATGAACCTTGACTCTTATCCCATATACAAACATTGACTCCATATGGATCATAGACCTACATGCAGGAGCTAAAACTATCAAACTTCTAGAAGAAAACACAGCAGAAAATTTTAGTGATCTTGGGTTTGGCAAAGACTTCTTAAATAGGATACAAAGAACACAAATTATAAAAATTGATAAATTGGGCTTCATCAAAATTAAAACGTGTTGTGGCCGGGCGCGGTGGCTCACGCCTGTAATCCTAGCACTCTGGGAGGCCGAGGCGGGAGGATTGTTTGAGCTCAGGAGTTCGAAACCAGCC
>NW_012149208.1:1201375-1203231 GCF_000956105.1 Propithecus coquereli
ACACACACACACACACACACACACACACATATTCTAGAAAAAAGTAGACCAAGCAGATCAGTGCGCATGAGGAGACACTGGGGGATTTGGGTATGTTCTATGAATACAGCAGAGTTTAACCTTTTTTTAATTGATAGACATTGGGCCCTTGTGATAGACACAAAGATGTATCACCCAGATCCCTCTTCAAGGAAGGATTTGCTGTCCAGTTGCTGGGAGTGTGATCAGCAGAAACCTCCAGCTGACGGCTTCTTCAGGGTCCGCCTGTGCTGCAGAGAGCTGCCTTAGCCAAAGTCACACCCTTCCCAGAGCGGCTTGCATCCGGCAACTAAGCAAAGCAAGCATGGAAGCCGGGCCACTTTCACCCGACATGGCACAGCTCAGACGCACAGTACTTGCACCAGGGTTCCCCGCCAGGCTGGCTCAGGCTTCAGCAGGCCTGCGTCACTGTTCAACTTCTGCTCAATCCTGCGTCTTCTCTTTTCTTCTCATCGATGTTAATCCCTAATAAATATCTTGCACCCCAAACTCGGTCTCAGCATGTTTCCCGGGAACCTGACCCATGACAGGATTGCTACAGTGCTTCCACGCGCATTCTCGTCTGTGTTTTCTGATGTACATAAACGTTCTTTTCTGTAGGATATTTATTTGCCTAAGGGTGGAATTGCTGGGTCGTGGAGTATGTTATTTTCAGCTTAATTGGATAATGCCGAACCATTTTCCAAAGTGGTCGTACGAGTTTGTGTAAATTTACATGGACGAGTGTTTCTGCTAAGACTGGGTATTGTCAGACTTTTACATTTTAGTCAATTTGGTAAATGTGTAGTGGTAGTGCATTGTGGTTTTAATTTGCCTTTCCCTGATTACCAAAGAAGATCACTTTTTCATGTTACTTTTGAGTTTCTTCTTTTGCGAAGTTCCTATCTTTTGCCCATTTTTCTAATGGATAGCCTGTCTTTTATCATTAATTCATATGAATTCTGTGTATATTCTTGATACAAACCCTTTATCAGCTCTGTCTGTTGCACTGTCTTCTGCTACTGCGTGGCTGGCGTTTCACTCTCTCAGTGTTATCTTTTCATTAACAGATATCCTTAATTTTCTCCATCTTTCCTTTGTGACATTGCTTGTTGTACTTTATTTAAGAAAATTTTTCTTACTAAAGATTATGAAGATATTATTCTACATTATTATTTTAAACCTTTACTACAATTTTCTCTTTTATATATAGCTCCATGGGACACTGGAGTTGATTGTGAAGTGTGGCGTATTTATTCTTTTCCCATAGGGGTACCCAACGTCCCAACAGAGTTTACTGAGAGTCTATCATCTTGTCACTCTATATGGTGCCATTTCTATCACACATCAAGTATCTATGTGTGTGTAGGTCTGTTTCTGTAACCTCATCTCTTTTCAAACTGATTGTCTATCCACAAATCAATGCTACATTCTCTTAATTACAATAGCTTTACAGTAATTCAGTACAGCAATTCCTTTAACCTCATTCTTCCTCTAGAATGACGTGGCTATTCTTGGCCTTTTGCATGTCCATATAAATTTAAAAATCATTTTGTCAAGTTCTACAAAAAATCCAGATGAGTTTTTATTAGAAATTGTATTGAATTTATAGATCACTTTGGGAAGAACTGACAATCTTTGTAACATTGAGTTTTCCAAACGATCAACACCATGTATTTCTCCATTTACTAAGACCCTCTTTAATTTCTGTCAATAATACTTTATATTTTTCTGCATTGGAAACTTACTCAACTTCTATTAGATTTATTCCTAGTAATTTGGTATTTTTAAATGATATTATACATGACATCCTTTTAAAATATAATTTTCTCTTTGTT
>NW_012149208.1:1204446-1206599 GCF_000956105.1 Propithecus coquereli
CTTGCTATGTCTGCCAGGCTGGAGTGCAGTGGCACTATCACCGCTCACTGCAGCCTCAAACTCCTGGACTCAAGGGATCCTCCTGCCTCAGCCTCCCAAGTAGCTGGCACTATAGGCACCAGCCACTGCTTCTGGCTATTTTTTTTTATTTTTTGTAGAGACGGGGTCTCGCTATGCTCCTGCCTCAGCCTCCCAAGTAGCTGGCACTATAGGCACCAGCCACTGCTTCTGGCTATTTTTTTTTATTTTTTGTAGAGACGGGGTCTCGCTATGTTGCCTAGCCTGGCTGGTCTGGAACTCTGGGGCACAAGCAGTTCTCCTGCCTTGGCCTCCCAAAATGCTGAGATTACAGGCGTTAGCCACTGCGCCCAGCCTGTTGGAAGATTTTTAATTACTGTTTCAATCTCTTTAATAGTTATGGGAATATTCAGGTTTTTCATTTCTTTGTGAGTCATTTGGTAAATTATTATTTCTAGGAATTTTTCCCTTTCATCTAAACTTTTTACATTTATTGGCATTAAATTGTTCATAATTTCTTCTTAATATATTTTATACATATATGGGATCTCTTGTAATGTCCCCTCCTTCGTTCCTAATATTAATTATTTATTCATTCTCTTTTTCTTTGTTTAGTCTCACCAGAGTTTTACCAACTTAATTAGTCTTTTTGAAGAACAAAGTTCAGTACTTTGAAAAAAAATTCTTTCCATTGTATGTTTGGTTTCTATTTCATTAATTTCTTCTCTTATATTGATTATTTCATTCTTCTACTTTCTGCTAGTGTAACTTCCCGAAATGCATCCTTGGCATATTAATTTTCAATAATTCTTCTTTTTAAGTATATGCATTTGACGCTATAGATTTTAATCTAAACGTCATTTTAGCTACACCTGCACATTTCATATGTAATAGTTTCACTACTATCGTAGCTGCCCCCTTATCTGTGGTTTTGCTCTCTGCCGTGTTTCAGTTACCTGTGGTCAGTTGTGATCTGAAAATATTAAATGAAAAATCCCAGAAATAACTCATAACTTTTAAATTGCATGCCATTCTGAGTAACGTGGCGAAATCTCACGCTGTTCCGCCGTGTCCCACCCAGGAGGTGAATCATCCCTCTGTCCAGCGTATCCACGCTGAGTATTCATTTAGTAGCCGTCTAGGTTATCAGATGGACTGTCACGGTATCGGTGCCCGTGTTGGAGTAACCTTTATTTGACTTCATAACGGCCCAAGACAACGAAAGTTGTGATGCTGTCATATTATTGCAGTTGTTCTATTTCATTATTAGTTACTGTTAATCTCTGTGTCTAATTTATGAATTAAACTTTATCATAGGTGTGTGTGCACAGGAAGAAACAGCGTATCCGGGGTTCCGTACCATCTGTTGTCTCAGGCATCTGCTGGAGGCCGGGAACGCATCCCTGTGGGTAAGGGGGGCTGCTGGATTCAGTTCTTTGGCTTATGAATTGGTAGGAGTTCTTTACATATTCTGGATATAAGCCATTTACTAATTATATATTTTGAAAATATTTCCTCTTACTTTGTATCACTCTTGTAATGATATTTTGATGAACGGAAAATGTTAATTTTAGTATAGTTCAATTTGTGCATATTTTTTACATGTGTTTAGTTTAATAAACTTTTCTCTATCCTGAAATGAAGATATTCTCCTGTAGTATCTTCTAAAAACTTTATATTTGCACCTTTTCCAGCAGAGACTTTTTTGAATTATAATAATTCATCACGTTGCTGTGGGAAAACCGGCAGTGTGCTTAGAAATCTTACAAACAACGACCCTCCCCTTTAACCCGGTCACTCGCTTCTAGGAATCAATCCTAAGGAAACGGTTTTCAGGAAATAATAATTCAATTCACTTCCAAGAAATAATCATAAGGATTTTCATTAAAGCACAACATATAATAAAATAACTTAGGTGAGTTAGATATACAATAAAGTGAGGCATATCTCTAATGAAATATTTTGCAGCTATTGAGAAATCATTATGAGATTCTGAGATTTGCACATAAACCTTAATTGTTATTTCACTTCATCACAAATAAGCACAACATATAATAAAATAACTTAGGTGAGTTAGATATACAATAAAGTAAGGCATATCTCTAATGAAATATTTTGCAGCTATTGAGAAATCA
>NW_012149208.1:1206819-1207875 GCF_000956105.1 Propithecus coquereli
GGCAAAAGGAAACCCTGGATCCATTAAGCAGTTGCTTTCCATTCCGCCCCCTCCCATACACACCCTCCAGCCCCGGCACCCACTAACCTGCATTCTGTCTCTATGGATTTACCTATTATGAATATTTCATATAAATGGAATAATATAATATATGACTGTTCGTGTCTGGCTTTTTCACTTAGCGAGATGTTTTTGAGGTTCATTCACGTTGTAGAATATATCAGTACTACATTCATTTTCTATGGATGAATAGAGTTCCATTGTAGCTCACAAATGTAATTTTAACATTAAGAAAAAGCAAACAGCATACCAAATTCCATATAGACCATGATGCCAATTTTGTATTTTAACATGTATATAAGCACAGAAAAAATTTGGAATAAAATACATCCAAATATTAACAGTGGTTACCTCTGCATAATGGGATTATGACTTTTTTTTTTTTTTTGAGACAGAGTCTTGCTCTGTCACCCCGGGTAGATTACAGTGGCATCATCATAGCTCACTGCAACCTCGAACTCCTGAGCTCAAGCGATCCTTCTACCTCAGCTCTGGAGTAGCTGGGACTACAGGTACACACCACCACTCCCAGCTAATTTTTCTATTTTTAGTAGAGACGGGGTCTCGCTCTTGCTCAGGTTGGTCTCAAACTCCTGGCCTCAAGGAATCCTCCCGCCTTGGCCTCCCAGAGTGCTAGGATTACAAGAGTGGACCACTGCACCTGGCCTGATTTTAATTTTAGTTATACTTTTCTATATTTTCTTGTTTTTACAATATGAAAAAATAAGTCATTTTAAAAGATAAACAGGAGGGAACACTTCCCAACTCATTCTATAAGGTCAGTATTACCCTGGTATCAAAACTAGACAAGGATATCACAGGAAAAGGAAACTACAGACCAATATCTCTTATAAATACAGACATTAAAATCCCCAACAAAATACCAGAAAACCAATCCAGCAACATATAAAATACTTCATATGCTATGACAGAGTGGAGTTTGTTCCAAGAATACAAGGTTGTTTTAACATAAAAAAATCAATTAATATAATATAC
>NW_012149208.1:1209731-1210963 GCF_000956105.1 Propithecus coquereli
CAGCTGTTTTAGAAAACAATCTTATAGTTAAACATAGAGTTATTATATGACCCAGCAATTCTACTGCTAGGTATATACCCTAGCAGAGAAATGAAAACATATGTCCACACAAAAACTTATACATGAATGTTCTTAGCAGCATTATTCATAATATCCAAAAAAGCAGAAACAAACCTACATGTCCATGAACTGACGAATGGATGAATAAAATGAGGTATGTCATACAATGAAATATTACTCCTCCATAAAAAGGAAGAAAATTCTGATACATGCTACATCATGGATGAACCTTGAAAACATCATATAAGTGAAAGTCGTCACAAAGACCACATATTATGATTCCATTTACATGAAATATTGAGAATAGGCAAATCCAGAAAGACAAAAAGTAGAGTAGCGGTTACCTAGGGGCTGGAGGTGGGGCATGAGAGGAAAAGCGGAGTGACTGCTAATGGGTATAGTTTTTCAAGGAGGGGGGCAACGAAATGTAACATTGATTATGGTGGGGGCTGCACAACTCTGAATATACTAAAAGCCATGGAATTGTACACTTTAAACAGGCAAATGATATCTCAATCGAAATGTTATTTTAAAAAGTCAACGGATCTGAAAGCCAGGAGGTCTTTGGTGACTCCAGCCAAAGCCACTTCAGTGGATTTTGGAGTGGCGGAAAGTGGCAGGCTGGGGAGCGCACTGGAGCCAGGAAGGAGGGTAACAGCAGACTCAGGAGGCTACGCTGGCCATGAAGTCCAGATGGAAGGGAGGCCTTGGGGGTGTGCCTTCTGCTCGCCCCCGTAAGGTACCATTACATTCCCCAGCCTGAGATCCAGCGCCTCAAAGAAGCTGGTAAAGCTGACTCCACGGGCCTCTGCTGCCTTCTCTCCGGATGCTGGCCACACCAGCCAGGCCAGTCCTCTCCTCTATGCCACTAAAACTTAGCCACTGGGAAAGGCTTACCATGCCCTGCCTCACCTTGGAGCCCTTCCCTAGAGATGCCAGCTCCCACTGACCTCTCTCTTCGCAGCCCGCTTTCACACTGCGTACAAGATGGCATTGCCACGTTGTACTTTGCAACCTGCAAGGATGGGGAGGACGCAGGCATACGCACACAGCTTCCCACCCGTGAGGACGAGGGAACCAGGCATGGTTGCAGCCTACATATCCCTGGCTCTTACTCCCACCTGCTCAAGCAGGGACTCTACAGGCCCTTGCCTGGTGCCTCGAGGATCCCG
>NW_012149208.1:1211013-1212110 GCF_000956105.1 Propithecus coquereli
GACAAAGCATTTTTCAAAGAAATTAAGCCCTAAGTAAATGGAAAGACATCCCATGTTCATGGATCAGAAGATTTAACGTTGTTGAGATGGCAATATTCCCTAAATCTACAGATTCAATGTAATCCTCCTGGAACATGGTATTCCAACTGGCTTCTTTGCAGAAATTGACAAGCTGATCCTATAATTCATATGGAAATATAACAGACAAATACCAAAACAATCTGGAAAAAAGAAAACCTTGAAAGTCTCACACTTACCACTTTCAAAACTTATAGCATATCTATAATAATCAAGACTGTGTGATACTGGCATAAGGATTAGACATATAGATCAATAGAATAGAATTGAGAATCTAGAAATAAACCCTTACATTTAAGGCAAACTGATTTTTGACAAGGGTGTTCAAACAATTCAATGGGGGAAAGAATAGTCTTCTCAATGACTAGTACAGGGACAACTAGATATTCACATGCAAAAAGAATGAAATTTGACCCCCGTCTAACACCATATGCAAAAATTAACTCAAAATGAATCAAAGGCCTAAATGTAAGAGCTAAAATTTTAAATCTCTTAGAAGAAAACATAGTTATGTATCTTTGTTACCTGGATTAGGTGATAAGTTTCTTAGCTACGAAACCAGAAGCACAAGCAAACAAAGAAAAAATAGATAAACTAGATTTCATCAAAATAAAAAATTTTGCACAGCAGACGGCATCACTAAGAAAGTGTAAGACAGGCAGGCGCAGTGGCTCACGCCTGTGATCCTAGCACTGCAGGAGGCCGAAGCAGGAGGATTGCTTGAGATTAGGATTTCAAGACCAGCCTGAGCAAGACGGAGACCCCATCTCTACCAAAAATAGAAAATTAGTGGGCATGGTGGTGAGCGCCTGCAGTCCCAGTTACTCGGGAGTCTGAGGCAGGAGGATCACTTGAGCCCAGGAGTTTGAGGTTACAGTGAGCTATGATGACATCATTGCACTCTACCTGGGGTGACAGAGACTCTGTCTTCAAAAAAAAAAGAAAAGAAAAAAGAAAGTATAAGACAACCCAGAAAATGTTTACAAATTTTATATGTGACAAGAGACTTTTATCTAGAA
>NW_012149208.1:1213605-1244009 GCF_000956105.1 Propithecus coquereli
CCAGGCATGGTTGCAGCCTACATATCCCTGGCTCTTACTCCCACCTGCTCAAGCAGGGACTCTACAGGCCCTTGCCTGGTGCCTCGAGGATCCCGGCCACCCCAGGGAATGCTGCAGGTGAGCTCTGGAACAAGTCCAACAAGGTACCATGTCTATAGTCTCTTTATGCTGCTGTTCTTTTGGTCACCCTCTGCCTCCCAGGTGAGGTGCCGGTCCTGCTGGCATTGGTTCCATCTTGTCAGAGGAGTCCCCTAGCAGTGCAGCTAGGCTGCTACTGCCTTACCACGTTGGCGGTGAGAAGCCCATGTTTTGAGGCCAGCTTTGTTCCTGTGCTTTCTGTGGAGTCAGGCATGAGTCTACATGGAGCTCAGCTCAGGACAGGTTCTAGTGGAGGACCACGCTTAACTCAGCCTCAAGCTGCAATCCCTGCCACAGTCTACGACCTCTCACCAATGTGTTCTCTGTACAGGCCATGGGATTTCCCAACCACGACCAGGAATCCCAGCTTCACTGATGCTGAGCTGAGGACCTGATTTGGGGAGCAGGAGAATGCCTAGGGTCTGGGACCCAGAACCCGGGGAAGCCTGCCAAACTCATTCATTGAATATTTTCTTATGACCATTGCCCCTTGCCTGGGCTTGTGCAGGCTGGCCGCCCTTTGAGGAGATGCTCATTGAGTCTGGGTTTCTAGGAAAGCCATGTTTTCTTTGGTGCCTATATGTGTCCACTTGTTTCATCTGTGCCACAGCCAGCAATAAGAAGTACTTATTAATCCCTGGGCCCCAATGTTTTCAGAAGAGCATAAGTCCCATGAGACTAGGGTTAAGGTGGGAGGAGGTCTTCTGCACACTCTGGCCCTCTGGTAATAGGCTCATTAATCAGCAAATGAAATAAAGGCTCTGATAAAGCCTGCAGTAAATGGTGTTTAGCTTTGTTGAATAACGTTTGCCAAACATATTTGTCCACAGGACCCTTTTTTGGTCCACCCCACCCACTATCCACCAGGAGTACATCTTGGGAAATGCTCACCCCTACAATAAAGCCCAGAACCTGTGGCTGGCACTCTGCTCTCCGGCGACAACCTCTCTCCCCTCCTGCCACAGCGACCCCTCTCCAAATCTTACAAGGCATAACCCACAGCTGCCTCCACCTGCTGGGCTGCCAGTATCCCTGAACCACCTGCTCCTTTAAACACCCAGGGACCCCTCTCCCCACCTCACACCCACGACCTCTTGGCCCCCACATCGGGTATTCTTGAGTATCCCTGGATGCCCGTCCTCCCCACCCCCCTGTCAGGGCCACTCCTTGCCGCTCTGAGTCGCCCGTGTGAGGCCATGGCCGCAAGCCAAGGGGGCAGAACTGGCCCTGCACTTGAGTCTTCCCTTTGGCGGTGGGGGAGGGGAGGAGAAGTAGCCCTCGCAGGCGCTCAGAAACAGGCCCCGCTCCCAGCTTCCCTAACCCACAGGGAATCTGGCAGCAGAAGAGGTCAGGACAGGACTGGAGGTCGAGATGGGGGTGGGGCGACAACCCCGCACAGGGGACCCGAGGCTGCCCCCCTCCCGGAGCCTGGCACTTGGTGAATGAACGATCACTGGCGGTTCCTGGAGAGAAGCCCCCACTCTCCAACCCCCCCCCAGTTCTGGGCACATTCCCCACGAGAGAATTGGCCACTTTCCAAAACTCAGACACATCCTGGCTAGAGCTGGCGGCGGGCCGGGCACCCCCGGGGCAGCCGGGCAGGGCGGGGTGTCCTGGAGAGCCGTGGATGGGCCTCACACCCAGGCTGGGCCAGGACACCCCGTCCTTGGCCGAGGCCCAACCCGGCTCTGTTTACAGAATCTGTCGGCTCTGCTCCCCTCCCCCTCCCGCCACTTCCCCCAGAGTCCTGGGGGCTGGGAGAGGTGCAGGGGGGGCCTCAGGGAGCCCGGGGCTGCCAAACCCGGCGGCCCGCAGCCACCTCCCCTTCCTGACTGCTGGGACCTGTCCCCACAGTTCTCGGTCCTCCGGTTTCCTCTTGGAGGCGCGGGGGGCGCCCCACCCGGGGACGCGCGTGGCGAGAGAAACCTGCAGAAACAGTGCTGAGCCCCAAGGAAAGCGCAGCGAATGGGGGCCAGACAGGCACAGCGCCGGCGGCACGGGGAGGTCTCCGGGCCAGGGGCTTCTGGAACCTTCCGGACGGCCCTTCCCGCCTCGGAACCCCACCCCACGGGCCCGGGGAGTATTTCCAGAACTGCTGGAGGGACTCGGCGCAAATTAGGCGTAGCCGGGCGGGCAGGCCGAGAGCCTTCGGGAGCAGCGACGTCCTGAGATAAAGCCAAGCGCCGGCCGGCCGCGGTGACTCAGCTCCCGCCGGCCGCATCGGAGCTCGCAGGCCCCGGGGGAGCCGCGCGGGGGCGGGGCGGGAGGGGCGGGGCCTGGGACGCCCCGCCCCCCGGCTCCGGGAACGACGACCCGCCACCCCCAGCTTCCCAGAGGCGCCCGGATTTCCCATGGGTTTCCCCGGCTGCTTTATATAGCCTTCGTTAAAAGGCTGGCACTTTCCGAGCGCTCACTTTGCGCTAGGTGCTTCGCAGGTATCGCGTTTGCTGCCCCCGGCAAGCCTCTGAAGAGGGTGCCGCGGTTACTTCCATTCAGAGACAAGGAACCCGAGACTCAGAGAGGCCCAGTGACTCGCTCAAGGTCACACAGCTACCGAGTGGGAGCGGCTGCAGCTTCCAAGCCCCCAGACCTCTCCTGCCCCTTCCCAGCCCCAGGTTCCTCTCTGCCAGGTGCCAATGGG
The DNA here is from genome assembly GCF_000956105.1 of Propithecus coquereli. Taxonomy (NCBI): domain Eukaryota; kingdom Metazoa; phylum Chordata; class Mammalia; order Primates; family Indriidae; genus Propithecus; species Propithecus coquereli. Next base: position 1,216,385 of record NW_012149208.1, read on the forward strand.
TCCCCTAGTGGTGCCTTTCTGGGCAAAACCGAGACCCTGGATGTCTCCTGACCTAGGGATTAACTCGGTACAAATATTTATCATTTCGAGGCAAGTCCAGTGGTGTTGATTAAGTGTCTGCTGAATTCCCAGCCTGCTTTCAGGGGGTGGCAAAGTTCCCAGCTCTGAGTTTCCCCTTGACCTTCACTCTGAGGGAAACTCCTGGGCTCAGGGCTGGGCCCCCCGGGAATACTGCCCCCGACGGCACCCAGCCCTGCCTTCTGGAGAGATGCAGTCTCCAGAAAACGCCCGACCTGCTCATGAGTTATTATAGCTCCTGAAACCTGGGGCCTTGACAAGGGAGAAGCAGCAGGCCCACGCCACCCCACCGACACTGGCTGCCCCCTGCCCACGGGTCAGGGCAAGGGTAGTGCCACAGAAAGCCAGCCTGAGCCCCAGAAGGGGTCAAGGAGCAAAGGGCAGCCTGCACGCTGGAGCTGCCCTGCGAGGTGGTAAGCTCCTTGTCATCTGGGGGGGGCACCTGTGGAAGAAATGATTCAAAGAGAGGGTGGGACGAGCTGACCTTTCTAACCCCAAACTCCCCTGTTCTGTGAGTCAGGCGGCGTCCAAGTGAATGGCTTGTTCTGACAGCTGCTCAGATGGAAACTTTCCCAGACTCTCCCACTTCCTTGCCCCTTGACCTCTTTCTGCTGGGCCCTGTGATCTTCCTCCTGGGGACTTGGAGAATATTGGGAAGAAGGGCACTCCCACATGCCCTGCCTCAGTTTGCCTGTCTGTCTCAGTGACCAGTGTGTGGGCTCTGGGGAAGTCTGACTCATGGGAAGGAAGGAAGGGAGGGATGGAGGGAGGGAGGGAGGGAGGAGGAGATCTTGAGATGAGACACTGCTCTGTGGTTGGGTTGGTCTGACCTGGGCCCCAGTCCCAGCTCCAGCCTCGTTCCCCAAATGTGTGACCTTAAGCAGTGTCACTTCACCTCCCAGGCCCTCCGTAAAATGGGAGAACTCAAATATCAACCACCCTTCCTGTGGGGGTTGTTTGTAGCAAAAACAGGTGACCACCGTGGGCCAGGTCTTCCCAAGCACGATCGAGGAACAGTGCCCAGCAGGCAGCCCGGTTCCACAGTAGACATCATCCTTCCTGGTTTTGTCTGGAGGGGGCAAGTCCCCAAGGACAGGCAAGTCGGGGTGGGGGAGGAGGGAGAGAGAAAAGGATCTGAGTAGGGGCTGCAGAAGATGGGTTTCCTGCAGTGGGAATGTCTGTGGTCTGGGGTCGGGGGACCCGTGTCGTAAAGGTTGCAGTGAGCTGTGAGCTAGGATGACGCCACGGCACTCTAGCCCGGGCAACAGAGCAAGACTCTGTCTCAAAAAAAAAAAAAAAAAAAAATGCCCCTCATTGCAGTGCCCCTGGCCACCATGGACCATTTCAGTTCACTGGTACTAAGACTCCAATGGGACCCCTGCCCCTTTAGTTAGGAGAGCCCCTCCCTAGAGCATGAGATGCTACAGCTGAAAATTAAAAAAAAAAGAAGAAGAAGAGCCCCTCCCTACCCTCTCACCTCCACTCCCCCAGCCGACTCTTCATCTTTCCTTGGAAACAAATCGCTCCCAACTTCAAAGCATCATAACTCCCCCCAAAGAGCAATCTCGAGAATGTCAAGGGGAAATTATTGAATTATCCTGGTTGGCAGAAAAATCTAATTTGTAGCAAAGTATTTCTCCTGAAGTTTTAATAGATTTTTTTTTCCTCCGATGGATTTTAATGCGCAATTGTTTCCAGGGCTTGGAAATTTAGTTTGAAGCACTGACGTCGCTTTTCAGTTCTCGATTTATTGCCAGCTCCCTGCTTTTGAGCCTGCTAGGAAACCCAGCATCCGACTTTCCCTTGAACGTGAGAGGGAACCTGCGCTCTCCGGTCAGCCTGCCTGAACAGACATCTGATGGCACTGCCGTCCCATAAGGTGGTGAGGGGACCCGGGGACCTGGCCGAAGCCCCCATCCTCCTGGCCCAGTTTCCCCGGGCAAGTCTCCTCCTTGAGGATTTTGCTGGAGTGGAACCTCAAGGCCATGTCTGTAAGGATGCTGCTGGCTTGTGGGGACCCTGGGGAGCGGTGACGTGAGTAACCCCCTTCTGCCCAGTCCCTGCCTCCCAGCCGATCAAAGTGCCTGGTGCACAGCAAGGGCTTAGCAAACAGGTATCAGGTGAAACAGAAGATGGCATGTCTGTGTGTCCCTGCTTGGTCACTGACAGCTCAGGCTCTTATTAGCAAAGGACCATTTCTGTGGACATTTTTGCCAGGGCTCCACACCAAGGGATTGGAATCATCTGGGCACAACACAGGGAGTAGCAGGCAAGGGTGCTGCCTGGGGGGTCTCAATTTATGGGGCAGAGTGAGCTCTGGAGAAAGGGTCCAGAGGGCTCTGTGGCAGGAGATAAATGCACCCCCTGCTGAAAGACTAGAAGCTCATTGTTTCCCCAGTGCCTTTCAAGAGGCTCTGACTAGGACAATGCTTGACCGAAATTTGATAAGGAGAGGGTGAGCTTTTGGAATTGATTAAGAGGCAGAAAAAGGAGATAAAATGGACTTCATTTGAACCCTTGGAATGATGATACCCATTTTACAGATGTAGAAACCAAGGCTCAGAGAGGGGCAGAAGCTTATCGAGCTTTGGCAAGTGGCCAAAGTGAAACAGAGATCCAGGTGTTCAACTCCCTGGGGGCCTTCTAACTTGGGAGGCTGTACCAGGCCCCGCTAGCCTGACGCGGGAGCGACCAGCAGACATCAGGCTCCTTTTGGAGAATGGGGGTCCCTCAGGCCCCAAAGGAGGCTGCCCACCATCTGGTTTTAGAGCAGACTAAAAGGTCCACAGGAGCGCCTTCCTAAAGTCGCAGCTGTTCCCTGGGGGCTTCTTCTAGCAATTCTCCCATCCCTGACCCCCTCTGCCTGAATGCGCAGAGCCCCTGGAGACCTCTGCTATGGCACCCAGCGGGGGACGTGCCTGGCCAGAGAAGCTGGCGAACAAGCCGCAAGGCAGAAGGGGCTGCACCCTTCCACTCACCCGCGCCCTCTCCATCCCTTCCTCACTGCCTGACCCCTCCGTCCTCAGGGAACTTGGGTCTCCTGTGATAGCACAGTGCCAGGGACAAGGGGACAAGTGGCCAGACCGCTGGGAGCCCTGCTTGGCTGCCTGCAAGCAGAGGGCTGGGCTTGGAGGGGAGCAGCGCGCCCCCAGGAGGGCCGCCAGACACAGTCTGTGGGCAGGAGGGGCCTGAGTGTGGCTCACTTTGTTTACCTTGGAGTGGGGTGGCAATCGGGGACTTGGGACAGAAGGATGGCAGGAAGGGAGGGGACAGTGCTGGCTTTTCAGCTCCCCTGCTGGTTCACCCTCAAGAGTCTGCTGCTCTTGGCAATGGCTGAGAATGGAAATAAAGGTGACTGTGATTTGGGGGAGCCCATTGGAGCTGTCTTGGAGAACTCCCCGGGAACGCACTGTGCCCCGTCTCACCCAGATAGCCTGCCTACCTGGCCGCCGTCAGCCTCCCGCTTAGCGCTCTCGGGGTCCCCGGCAGCCCCACCTCTGCACCTGGCCGGGCCCAGGCCCTGCCTGAGTGGACACTGGGCACGTGCGAGCCCCTCCCCGGCTCTCCCGCGCAGATCCTGAGCTCGCCAGGCGGGTGGTGGAGGGGAGCCCCCAGGGCTGTGGGGTGGGGGTGAGGACAGGCATTTTCGTGTGACTCCAGGGGCAGAACCAGGCCTGGGGCCAAGGATCTCGGAGACCTTGCTCTGATAAGGAAGGCGTCCTCACCACTCGGGTGGCAAAAGCGCAGGACAGAAGGTGTCATGGAGAAGGAGCTGCCTGTCGCGGGGCTTTTGCTCTAGAGGCCTGCCTCTCAAATGCCTGCTCAGGAGGGAGGAGGAGCGGCCACCCTCATCAATCCTGCCCATCCAGATTTCAGGAGTCCCAAAAATGCCACCTCTGCTGGGACAACTGCCCAGCCTCCCTCTCCCCGAGAGGTTCTGTCCCAGCCAGCTGTCCCAGCCATGTCACCTGATTCCCTTTCCAGAGCTCTTCCCTGTACCCTCTGGCACGCATGTGACTATACCACAGTGGCTGTGAGCCAAGCCCAGGAAAGCCAAGCAGGGTGGGGGACAGGGGCTTCTGTCTTTTTGAAGTAAGCAGAGAAGGAAACCTGAGCAGGCTGGTCATTCAATCCTGGCTCCTGGGCACGAGAAGCCAAGACTGGGACACTGTCCTGAGGGTGTTGGGGAGGAGGCCTCCAGGCTGGGCCAATGCAGCACCAGGCGATGCTTTCCAGAAGGGCAACACGGGGATCAGGGGTCAGGAAGTGGCTGACGGGACCCCAGATACATGGCAAGCCAGTCCTGGGTAGGTCTGAGGGCTTCGAGGGTCTCAGATTGGTCAGCTAGAGGGGCAGCTGCAAGTGTGGGCTCAGCCCACGGGCCCTCGGTCCCCACCTGCAGTTGGGTAAGGTGAGGCACAGGGTAGCCAGCTCTGGAAGGAGCTGTGCCTGGGCAGGGCCCGAGCCCCACCCCTGGAAGCCCCCCAGTGCCACAGCCCCTGCTGACCAGCCGTTCTGATCAGAGCGTGGGGCCAGGGCCCCTTGCTTGGGTTTCTGAAGCTTTGCCCTCCGGCGAATAATTTCCTGGGGTTTGTGTCTGGCACCCAGATCAGAGGTTTTGCTCTCCACCTCCTACCCCAGAAGGAATCACGAGTAAGAGCCCATTGTGGGGCCCCGGGGGATGCTTCTGATCTGGGAGAGGGCTCCAGAGGCAGGACGGAGGGACGTGTGTGGACCTGAAGGGCTCAGGGCAGGAGGCTCCTCAGCCCACGCGCCCTGGCACAAGCCCACGGGGTCTGAGTCTGACAGGCTCCAGAGGCCGGCTGGCTTGACGGTGGTCATGCAAGAGGCATGCCTGCCACCCAGGCTGTGGCCCCCGCCCACCCTCACCCCAATGGCCTCAGCACCAAGCAGACTGGACAAGGGCAGTGAGGTCGCGTTGCAGCTGGGAGGGCGGGGTCAGACTCAAAGAGTTTTCGGAATACGAAGGCTGCAAATGGGTCAGTGGGAAAGGTGGGAGAAGGAGAGGTGGTCGCTCGACTCTCAGTGAGGAGGTCCCAGTCTCGTACTTTCGACCTGTTCTTCCACTGGTCGGATCTCAGGAAGTGGTGTGACTACCCACCCATCCACCCATGCCCCTGGGTAGTGAGCCCCTCAGCTCCACGGCCAATCCAGCGGTGGGCCTTGGCACCTCTTCCTCCAGATCACCTCTAGCACCTGTCCATGCCCCCGACCTCCACTGCCACCACCCAGGCCACCGCCACCTCCCCCTGGACTCCTGCCGCAGCCTCCTCGCTGTTGCCTGCTGCGACCCATGCCCCCTGCCGTCCATTCTCCACCCAGCAGCCGGGCTGAGGGCCTCGAAACGCAAGTCGGATGGCCTCTCCCCTGCTGAAAGCCCGCAGTGTGGCCGTGGTCCTCCTTTGGTGAAGGCCCTGCCACATCTGGCCCTGGTTCCATCTCCTGCCACCTTGACCACTGCACTCAGCCACAGTGACCTCCTTCTGCGTGCCCCTGGCCTCTCCACCATGACTTGCCCACCGCCCCGGCCTTTTGACTGCCACTCACCTCTAAAGAAGAGGAAGACTCTTCCACTCTGCCAACGCCGCCCACCCCCGCCCAAGCTCTGAGAATCCCCGAACTCATTGCCCCGGCACCTGTCACCTCCCATTGTCCCAATTCTTCATTCTAGAGTCTTCCCACTGGGCTGACAGTCACAATCAAGACAGCACACAGAATGGACGAGAAATGGCCACAGCCCGTCATTATCGTCGTCACAGTTGTGACAGTCGTGACAGTCGACCCTCATTCTCATCACCCTCGCTGCTCTCTCCCGGGGCCCTGGGCCAGCTCCCTCTGAAGAACATTTACAGATTTGAGCTCCTCGCTGCTATGTGACTTTTGTGTGTGTGTTAAAATACACATAACATTTTAACCATTTTTAAGCTTCGTGGCGTTAAGCACGTTCGCGTTGTGCAGCCGTCACCACCAACCATCTCCGCAAGTTTCTCACCATCCCAGACTGCAGCTCTGCCCGTGAAACAGTAACTCCGCATCCCCTCTTCCCCACGTCCCCGCTAATCGCCCTGTCCTCTCCGTCTCTGTGACTTTGACGCTCTCAGTACCCGCATACGTGGAATCGCACAGTATTTTCCTTTTGTGACTGGCTGATTTCACTTGGCATCATGTCCATAAGTTTCGTGCATATTGTGCATGCGTCACAATTTTATTCCTTTTTAGGGCTCAGTAATACTCCACTGTATGCATATGTGTTTATCCATCACCCATTGATGGACATTTGGGTCGTTTTCACCTTTTGGCCATTGTGAATAGGGTGCACAAATATTTGTTTGAGTCACTGCTTCCAGTTCTTTTGGATATATTCCCAGAGTGGAATTGCTGGATCCCTCTATGTTTTATTTTTATTTTTTTCTTAGAGACAGGGTCTTGCTCTGTTGCCCAGGCTGGAGTGCAGTGGCACGTTCATAGCTCACTGCAGCCTTCAACTTCTGGGCTCAAGGGGTCCTCCCACGTCAGCCTCCCAAGTAGCTGGGACTACAGGCATGTGCCCCACGCATGGCTAATATTTTTTCATTTTTATAGAGACTGGGGTCTCGCTGTGTTGCCTAGGCTGTTCTTGAACTCCTGGCCTCAAGTAATCTTCCCACCTCAGCCTCCCAAAGTGCTAGGATTATAGGCCTGAGCCACTGCGCCCAGCCAAATGTTTCTGAGGGCCACCATACTGTTTTCCATAGTGGCTGCACCATTCTGTGTTCCTACTAGCAATGCACAAGGGCTCTAATTTCTCCACACCCTTGCCAACATTTATTTCCTTTTCTCTCTCTCTTTTTTATGATAGCCATTTGAATGAATATGAAGAGTGGCATCTCATTGTGGTTTTGATTTGCATTTCTCTAATGACTAATAGTGTTGAATATCTTTTCCTTTGTTTATTGGCCATCTATACATCTTCTTTGGGGAAATGTGTATTCAATTCCTAGCCCATTTTTAAATCCAGCAGTTTGTTTTTTGTTGTTGTTGAGTTATAAGAATTCTTTATATATTCTAGATATGAATCCTTTATCAGATTTGCAAATATTTTCTCCCATTCCATGGTTGCCCTTTTACTCTATTGGTAGTGTCCTTTGATGCACAAACGTTTTTAATTTCGATGAAGCCAAATTTATCTATTTTTTCTTTTGTTGCCTGTGCTTTTGGTGTCATATCCGATAAATCCTTGCCAGACTGAAAGCCATGAAGCTTTTCTCTTTTGTTTTCTTCTAAGGATTTTATAGTTTTAGTTCTTATGTTTGGTTGTTTGATTAATTTTGAGTTAATTTTTGTATGTGGTATAAAGTAAGGGTCCAATTTCATTCTTTTGCATGTGGATATCCAGTTTTCCCAACAGCATTTTTGGGAAAGACTGTCTTTTCCTCATTAAATGGCCGTGGCAACCTTGTCAAAAATCACTCGACCACATACATGAGGCTTTGTTTCTGAGCTCTCTCTTCCACTCCATTGGTCTAGATGTTTGTTTTTAGGCCAGCACCAATAGTTTTGATTACTATGGTAGCTTTATAGTAAGTTTTGAAATAAGGAAGTATGAGATCCCAAACTTTTTTTTTTTTCAAGATTGTTTTGGCTATTTGAGGTCTCTTGAGATGCTATGTAAATTTTAGGATGGATTTTTCTATTTCTGACAAAAATGCTTTTGGGATTTTGATAGTCATTTGATAGTGATAGTGTTGCCCATGTGACTTCAAGGAGGGTCTGCACCAGTTCCGTGTGACCAGGAGCCAGCTGTGCAATGAGGATGAATGGTGGTCGGAGCAGAAGGGCAAAGCACCGGCTTGGTACATGGAAGGGTCGGGGTACGGGGCCATCCTCCTGTAGAACGCCGAGGACCTTGGCTCTTCCCAGGCTCCCTCCACCAGAGGGAGGTCGCCATGGGCAGGAGTTTACCCATCTATATAATGGGCATTGTATTCCTAAGCCACCAAAAGGGCTCCTCCTTTCTCTAATTCGGATTTACAACTCTTTCATGCCCCTTGCTAAGTTGTTAGGATAGTAGCTCCCTATCCTGGCTCTTAGAAACATTGCACTATTTTGCTGTGGCTGGCCACTCTGTCTCACTCCAGCCCCTCAACAGGTCACCCTCTAGACAGCCAGCTGTCCCCTGCAGAAGGCTCATGTTTCCTAAGACTAGAGAAATTGGGAATGGGAAATCCCAGCCCCCAGGGAGGGGATGGCTGGGCAGGATCACTTGGCGAAGATCACGGAGAGTATCTCCTCGTCCTGGCGTGTCTCGTAAGCGGACCCAGAGCCCGGTAGGTGAGGTCCACCTGCAGCAGCAAAAGCAGAGGTGGCCACAGGCGGCCTTGCTGCGCAGCCTAGACTCTTGGAAGATGACAGACTGGGCCGTAAGTCAGGCCTCCGGCTCTGCCTCGGAAACATCCTTCGCGAAGTCCATCACTAGAGACAGACAGACAAAGCTCTCTGGGCCCCTCCAGGGGTACAATTCCCGGTTCTGAGCTGTGATACCCACCCACACGCCTTGCCTGGCCACAGGGACATAGAAGGGCCTTTAGCCCCCTAACTTTAGGAGATACAGCCAGGGCTTCTGGAAACTCATTCTTCCCTGTTGGGTGTCATCTAATTCTAGCCCTGACTGTGGGGCCTGCATTTCTATCCCAAGGTTCACAAATACGTGACCAGTGTCAGAAAATAAAGTCCTTGAGCCAAGCAGGAGTCTTTATCTGAGTTGTTTTTAAAACATCCCAAACTTATCAGGCTGGCTAGAGCCATTTTAGGTACAGAAGTAAAGCAGCAAGCAACAACATTCTTCTCATTTTAGAGATAAAGCAACAGAGGACGAGAAAACCGTATTGGAGCTGGGAAGGATGTTACCCACTGAGCCTTTTGTTTTACAAAGTGGAATCTATCCATCCATCCATCTGTTCATTCATTCATTCAGTGCCTACCCCCGGGACAGCCCCCTCGCCAGGAGCTGGGAATACAGCAGTGAGTAAGACAGCCAGGGTCCCTCCCTCCTAGAAGGCACAGTCTGTTGGAGGAGGCAGAGGGGAGCAACAAACAAATGCCAAGAATGGCGTGGATGAAGTGATGGAACTTGGTCTATGGGGATATTTAGCTATGGAATTTGACCTGGACCCAGAAATCAATGAGGTCTTCCCTGAAAAAGCAGAGATGTGAAGGATGGGTGGAAGCCAGGTAGGCAAAGAAGAAAGAGAAGAGTATTTCAGGCAGAGGGAACAGCATGCGCAAAGGCCTGGAGGTTGGGGGAGGGAGAGGCCTACAGAGGGAAAGGCCACTCAGGGAGCTGTAAACCAGCCAAGGCTTTGGAATTGCTATGTCTATTCTTCCACCAGACCCACTACTCAGTGCCCCCATCTTCATGGCCTCAGAGAGCTCCCCAACCCCTGCTGGGCCATCCACTGCACTCCTAGGAATCCAGGAGAGCTCAATGACAAGCCACAGAGTGCAGGACACCAGAACCGTGCAAAGGACATGTAGGGTGTGTCCTACTTTATTGAAACCCCTTCAGGCCCCTGGTGGCTATTGGGCGCCTTTGGCTTGTGTTAAGATTAAAGACCTTAGGCCAGGTGCGGTGGCTCACGCCTGTAATCCTAGCACTCTGGGAGGCCGAGGTGGGCGGATTGTTTGAGCTCAGGAGTTCGAGACCAGCCTGAGCAAAAGCGAGACCCCGTCTCTACTAAAAAATAGAAAGAAATTAGCTGGACAACCAAAAATATATATGGAAAAAATTAGCCAGGCACGGTGGCGCATGCCTGTAGTCCCAGCTACTTGGGAGGCTGAGGCAGGAGGATCACTTGAGCCCAGGAGTTTGAGGTTGCTGTGAGCTATGATGATGCCACGGCACTCTAGCCCAGGCAACAGAGTGAGACTCTGTTTCAAAAAAAAAGAAAAAAAAGAAAGGAAGATTAAAGACCTTGGATTTGCGTGAGCTGAAAAAAAAAAAAGATTAGAGACCAAAGTTTGAGTGCTGAGGCTGAGCATATTGACTCATGCCTCTAATCCCAGTGCTTTGGGAGGCCAAGGCAGGAGGATCCTTTGAGGTCAGGAGTTCGAGACCAACCATTTGCTAAATGAGGACCCCATCTCCACAAAAAATTTAAAAATTAGCCAGGCGGGGTGGCACACGCCTGTAGTCCCAGCTACTCAGGAGGCTGAGGCAGGAGGATTGCCGTGATTGTGCCACTGCACTCCTATCTGGGTGACAAAGTGAGACCCTGTCTCTAAAAAAAAAAAAAAAAGATTGAATGCTGAGTAAAAAGTTTTACTGCCAAACAAGGAAACTATTCCATCATAGCATCTAGGCTCAGAGATTGTGAGGGGTGGGAAGAGAGGGAGAAATGGGGGTAGGTATGAACTATTTCTGTTCTGTATTCACAAAACAAAGTTTCTGGGGACGGCTGATGGACTGGGGACGTGGGGCCTGCGGGGGAGGTGAGCCCTGGGCTAGCTGGAGGTGGTCGGCTGTGTGCCTACCTGGGCATCACTCCAGGATTACGGCGTCCAGCAGCCTCCCAACGTGGCACGCCCAAACCGGGATCTGGGCACCGGGCAGGTCTTCGCTGCTGTCAGCAGGCTACACGACCAGGTCGGGGCTTATCACTTGCTACTGGCCTTCAATTCTTCCCCTACGAAAAGGTGTGGGGGCTCCAGCTCCCCACTCCCTGAGCCCAATCCAGTTAACAGCCGTTTGCTGACTGCAACTGTCAGCCTGGGATCTACAGCCTCAACAACCAAGCCAGGGTCCCCTTCCTCTCCTCCCCGCCCCTGCCATGTTGAATTCTACTTCTCTTTATTCCACTGTCTGCCCTGGTCCCGGCCACCACTAGTGCTCACCCAAAGGCATTCACTTCCTCCAAACGTACCACCTCCAGTGCAGGGTCTATGTGGCAACCAGAGCCATCTGTCTAAAATGTCACCCCTCTGCTTGACCCTTCTTTGACTCCCCTTGGCTATTGGCACAAGGCCCTGGCCTTGTGGCCCAGCAGAGACGGGTTTGCACATCCAGGCAGCCGACCTCAGCCACTTCCCTGCCTCCGCCTCACACGCCAGGCCTGGCCACAGTGACTTTCAGCTTCTCCAGACTGATGCTTCTCCCGACCTTCAGGCCTTTGCCCACGGTGTTCCCTCTGCGAGGAATGCTGTTCTCACCGTTGCCTGGCCACCTCCTGCTTATCTTTCAAGTGTCAGTTTAGATACGGACACTCCGGGAGAGTCTTCCCCGACGTCCCTAAGCTGGGGTTAGGTGTTCCCAACTTGACGTACTGCAGTCTTTGCGCCTCACTTAAGTGCTTATTTGAATTGGGGTGTGGAGGAGCGATGTGTTCCCTCAGGTTCGTTGGGAAGACATCTGTCCCCTGCCCCACAAACTCCCTAGAAACACGGGCCGGAGTCCCTGGAGCAGGAGCTGCCGGCACAGCTCTGGTTCTTCACTCAGAGACTGTTCTAAGGCCGGCAGGGCCCACGCGTTCCTGGGAGCGGACTCCTCTCTTGGACCACACTGGAAGGGGAGTCACGGGAGTCTCTCGTGTTTGGTGGCAGAGGGGCTCCAGGCCCACCGGCTGGAACACAGGGGCCCACAGGGGCCAGGCGGAGGCCCAGGTTGGGGAAGGGAAGGCCTGGGTTCGAGCCCTGCCTCTCTCCGCCTGACCGAGTGACCGCCTGTCAAGGCTGCCAGGCTTCGGCGCCCAGCCTGGCTTGCAGTGGCGGATGTGCTGGGCCAAAGGGATTCCCCGCAGACCTGGTGCTTTTGAGCTTGAGCTGCCGGCTCCTGGGAGAATGGGATGAAAATTCCCACATGAACCAGGAATGCCTCCCCGGGCTCTGTCCTTTGAACCAACTTGTGAAAGAAATCAAGGGGTCCCGCAGACTGGCCTTGAGGATTTTCCTTCAAAGTCAGCCTGGGCCACCACTCTCCGAGTCTGCTCGTCCCCACCGCTGCCCTGCCGAGTACGACAGAAGGTCCCCAAGGCCCCTCCCGTGCTGGCGAAATGGGCATCCACGCGCAGGCTTAACTGCCAGCCGGAACGAGCTCGGGGAGAGGAGGGCCGGGATGACGCACGCTCGTTTCGCTACGTGCGCTCCTGTAATGTGGGAATGTTTTTACAGGCATGTATCACTCCTGTAATTAAAGATGCAAATCTAGTAAAAAGCCCCATCCCTCAGGCCATAGGTTCAGCGGGCGGAGGATGACAAGGAAGACTTGACAGGTGAGGCAGTGTTGAAGCTGGGCCCGGTCGGGTGTCTCCACCAGCCACGAGGGGGCATTTGGACAAGGTAAAGGCAAGATCCAGGGCCCGGAGATGGGAGGGCTCTGTAGGGAGAGTGTAGAAAGGACGGGCACGCACTTGGCTGGAGGAGGACCGCATGGGAGGTTTGTGAGAGATGAATTGGTACTGTAGTGGGTAAGGCCTTGAATGCCAGACCAAGCAGTTTGTAATCACAGGGTTTCTGAGCTAAGCCCTTGGGATTGGAGCTGGCCGGGGTGAGACAGAGACCCGGGCTGCTATTCGGACATCCCGATGAGAAGAGCAACGAGCAGGAGGAGGGGATTCCTGAGTGGATGAGCCGGGTGGTCCAGGGCCCACAGGCCAAGGGCAGGACGGCCCGCCCGCCACCCGCGCTGCAAATCTCTCATAGCCTCTCTGGGCACTGGCAGCTCTACCCTTGAGTTCCTGGTCTACCTGTAGCTGAAGACAAGGTGCCATCCCAGCATGGCTGTGGTTCAGCCCCACCTGTCGACCTTGACCCAGAGAGGAGTTGGTTCCTGCTAGAACTTTCCGGGCCTGTGATTCCTCTGCCTTCAGGGAACAACTCCAGAGCTGCTGTTTGGTTTTGCTTTGCCTGGTGATTTATTTGCATCTCACGTTTCCCTGGGGGAAAAGCAAGCTTGCACACCACAGAAAGTGTGACTAGGGCGCCGGGGTAGGGGACAGAGTGCCCCACCCAGCGCACCTCCAAGCCCGGCCTCCTGCCCCGTCGGAGGCTGCTGGAGACAGTCAGACCCATGGGTCCATCCAGGGTCACTTGGGAACCTTTATGGGGAAGGAATGGATCTTAGGCAGGTTCTCCAAGACCAGAGAAATCCCACAGCTTTCTTAACGTGTGACACCTTCACCATCACGGTCAGGGACCGAAGACCCAGAGATGAACGGAAAACCAACAAACCCTGCAGAGGGAGCATCTTCTCCTCTCCTCTGACTCCGCAAACCCCTGGCCTCGAGACCATCCTCCTGCTCAGCCGGGCATGTTTAGTGAAAAGTGGTCAAGGCCACCCTCCCCCCGAAGGAGCCGGAAACTTCAGCGCACAGTGAACACACCAGGCAAGGACACGCCCTCACGTCCACCCCAGACGGTTCCACAGCTCTGAGCTCTGGGGCCGCTCGTCCCTGCGCCCGGGATGCCCTTCCTGCTCTTGCTCCTTCTTGCACACGTCACCTCCTCTGTGAAGCTTTCCTTTATTGCCCTATTAGCGTGCTCCCCGCCCACGTCCTCTCCGGACCTCGTACTTGGCCCATCACTGCCCATTGCACCCTCTGCTGTTTCACTTTATTTGTGTGTCTGGGTGATGTCATATGAGTCTTCCTTTGCTCTGAGTCACCAGGGTGTAGCCCCGTGTCTTCCCCAGTGAGCGGGTCTCCCATAAGCGTTGGTGCGAGACAGCCACCAAGCACAGTCCCAGGTTGCCTGAATCAGGCTGCTGTTCGCCTTCTCACTGACCGCCCAGGTCCCCTCCGTGCAAGGTTGGAGCCTGGCCTCAGCCCTGCCTGGAGGTGTCCCTCTTGGAAGCGCCCCCAACCTAGGAGTCCGCAGAGGTGCTCCAAGGCCCTGCTGGTGAACTTGGGACTCAGGCCAAGACACCATGGGGAAGGCTAGGAGCGTCGGTAGGCCCCTCGCTGCTCTGAAAATGGACCCTGGTACCGGAGCGATGCAGTGACAACTGACAGCTCATGTGTGATGAGGAGCTTGCGCTGTGGCCTGAGTGAGCTCGTGAGCACGTGGGCTGCCCACAGTGTCCCGAAACCCCCTCTGGAGATGGCCAGGTGGGGACACAGGACCCAGGACTTCATCCAACTTGGGCCACACCCCCAACCAGGGGCAAAGAGCGTGGGACCAGCCGGACAGGTAGGAGCTCCCCAGCCCCCCTCGGTGTGGCCAGTACCACTGAGTCCTCAGCCCGCCCCCTTCCATTCTCAACTCGCGATGAGGTTCCACTGTCCAGGCAGGATGTGGCAGAAAGCAGAAAGCCAGCCCCTGCCAGAAGGGACTGGGCAGCACCTGCTGTCCTTCTGGGTGCCCCAGCCCCGGGCTTCTTGCTCCCGACTTCGCCTTCCTCTGGGCTCACACTACCCCCGTCACGGGCCACTCGGCCAAGCCGGAGCCTTTTCCTTTCTTCCTGTGGAATTCCCTGGCTTTGGAATTCTCTGGCTGGCTGATGGCTCATCTGCTCAGCCGGCCTCTGCTGCCCGACCCCTCCCTCCTGACCCCCACCCCAGCTTGAGTCAGCACTCGGCTGGCTGCCGGAGCCCTGGCGCTGGTCTCTCGGAGGTCTCTGGGCAAATCTGCAGCTCAGCTCCGAACACTTCTGCATTTGGTCTCTCCGGTTCATTGATCAGGAATCATATGATCTTTTAAAAACACAGCTGGTAGAGTTGCCCATCTGTGCTTCTGCATTTGGATCAGCAAATCAAGCTGCCTGGAATTTATTTAAACCTGCAGGTCTGGGTATAGAATGAGGCTGCCCTCACCATGCCTCCTGTGATGATCTTTCATTTTCTGGATCTTCTTAATTTTTAGGACCACCCTTGGCTGGGCTATTAGGATTGGGTCTGTTTATGCTTATTTGTCTCCTGAGCTCCTCTAAGGACTGTTTTCTGTTTACACCGAGATTCACTAATTACAGGGGAAGCACTAGTCTGCATTCCTTCCCCATCCCTGTAACACACACACATGCACACACACACACACGATGATTTCCCAGACAAAATGGGCCGCAAGTCCTTGGCCAGGTCAGAAACCCAAGGTAGTGATGCTCTCTATGCTACCTCCCCCATTCCCCTTCCTGGATAATAAACATGAGAATTTTGCCGATGTGACAGAGACTGCCAATTTTCCCCCAGTATCTTGTCTAACTGGGGGAGCACATGGCCACCCAGAATAAATACTAAATTTCCTAGCCTCCTTTGCAGTTATGTGACTAAGTTCTGACCAATGAGACAGAAGTAGAATGATATATACAACCTCTGGAAAGCATCCTTAAAGGGAAAAATCATGCCCTGCTTGCTTTCTTCCTTCTTCACGCTAGCTACAATGCGCTATCTCTGACGTGATAGCTGGAGCTAGAGCAGCCATCTTGGAACATGAGGATGCAGCCCTGCTTTGAGGATGGCAGATATAGTAGCTGGCTTCTGAGATGGCGCCAGCGAGTCTCAACTTCTGGTATTCAGGTCCTTGTTTGGTTTAGTTTAGTTCTCGCCCTGTCCTTGTTTAGTTTAGTTCTCTCAGCTCTGTTCAATAGGGTTGACCTGTGTAGCCAGTAGGATACTGCAGAAATGACAGCGTGTGACTTGAGACTACATCACAAAAAAACATTGCAGTTTCTGCCTTACCCTCTCTTGGATCACTTGCTCTAGGCGAGCAGAAGCCAGTGGCCGTAGTGTAAGCCCACTCAAGCAGCCCTGTGGAGGCCCACAGGTCGCCAGGGACCAAGGCTTCCTGTCAACAGTCAGAGTTAACTTGCCAGCCATGTTGCGGTCCCGGTCAAGCTGTCAGATGACCACGGCTCCATGCGCAACCTCGTGAGAGCCAGAACCACCGGATAAGTCATCTTGAATCCTGACCCACAGAAAGTGGGAGACAATAAATGCTTGGTGTTGTTTCAAGCCACTGCATTTTAAAGTAGTTTGTTACACAACAACAGAGAAAAGCAACAAAACAGAAGGCACCTTGGCCTTCTGAAACTGGGGGGGCCATAGCAACCTTACACCTACCTCGGACTATTTTATTTTATCTTTTTTAAAGAGAAATGAACTCTTGTTTTCATAACTATTGTTGTGAGTTTTTTGTCACTCCTATTCCTGTTTCTGTTTTGGTGCTACTTTTCCAGAAACTCTTGTAAACCTCGCCAGCTGGAAATGCCTTTTGGAGGCCATCTCAGTCGTCCCTGCTGCCAACAGCCTGACGAAGCCCAGATCCTCCTAAGGCGATGGGCAGTTTATGTCAGAACGTATCCGTTAAAGGAATTTTATAATGAGAACCACAGAGCAGGGATCAGGAGACCCTGACTCCATCCCCTCCTGTGGAGTCTCCCTTAGCACGTAGGTGACCTTGCTGGCACAGGGAGATGCCACTTTCTTACAGGTGTCCCTGGGTTGTCTATGAGGTCCCAGACGGATTTGTGAATAAAGTGCTTTGGAGAGTGCCACGCTGCTTCGCCAGCTGAAGGTGGCCCTCTGCTGCGGGCGGGGCTGCTGCTGGCTGGAG
Organism: Propithecus coquereli; assembly: GCF_000956105.1. NCBI lineage: Eukaryota > Metazoa > Chordata > Mammalia > Primates > Indriidae > Propithecus > Propithecus coquereli. The sequence goes on from NW_012149208.1 coordinate 1,232,999, forward strand.
CTGGCCTCACCGCAGCATTTGCAAGTAGCCCTGCCACGGAGCAGCCACAGGTGTGCATCTCACGCGGCCTCCTGAGCAAATCCTCACCAGCGACAAGAGGCTCTGCGCAGGTCCTTTCAGCCCCAGCAGCTGACAGGCCTGAGTGACGGCAGCCCTGTTAGTCTGTGCTCCGCGCTAACGCACTCCTTCCTGGGGCCCTGGGTGCGGAACGGTGGCCAGTCCTCTGAGGCTCCCTCTGCACCCCGCACCCACGTGGACCAAGCGGCCCACACGATGCCTGCCCTCCAGCCTCACGATTCCCAGGCCTGCTTCGTGTTCCCCAACTCCTCCCACTTGGCTCTGGCCATGCAGCGGGATAACTTCTCTCTGGATTCTGAGTTTCCTGCATGCTGCCAGAGACCCTGACGTCCTGCTTTCTAGATTTTTCCAGTCCTCCCTCCACTCCTTTTCTTGAAGCTTAACAAAGATCTTCTGTCTCTAGAAGCCTCAGTTGTTTCCCCAGCCTGGGCCTGTCTGAATCATCAGAACAACCATTCATTTTCTTCAGCCCTACATTAATTGGGGTAATGCTAGATGCTATAACAAATAAAGCCCAAAAGGTATATTGGCTCAGACCATACAGTGGATTTCTTGCTCACAAAACACAAGATGTGTGGTTCCTGTCTCTCCTCCACGTGGTGATTCAGGGACCCAAGATCCTTCCGCCTTGGGGCTCCGCCCTCTCCGATGTGTAGTAGCCAAGGCTGTCAGAGTCAGCGCAGCCGCTCTAACCAAGTCCCATAGATTGGGTGGCTGAGAAACAAGAGACATTTATTTCTTACAGTTTGGGAGGCTCGAAGTCTGAGATCGGAGCCCCGAAATGCGTGGGTTCTGGTGGGGACCCTCTTCTGGACTGCAGACTGCCCGCTTCCTGTACTCTCAGACGGCAGACGGAGAACAAGCTCACTCTCTGGCCTCTTCTTACAGGGTCCCAACCTCAAGACCTAATGACCTCCCAAAGGCCCCACCTCCAGATACCAACACAATGGGGATTAGATTTCAACATGTGAATTTTGGGAGGACACAAAAAGTCTATAAGAAAGGGGGCAGCAAACTAAGAAGGGGAAAGGAAGGGTGGAGCAGGCACACCTGCTGCTTAACGGCCTTGGGCTAGAAGTGACGCCTGTCATCCCTGATCAACATTCCACTGGCGACAGTGAGAACCAGCCACTTGATGCCTCTCAGGTGTGGCAGGGGTGTGGGGAATGTGGTCTCTGCTGAAGCCCTTCCCAGCCTCAGCTCTATTCTACGGGAAGGTGGGGATAACAGCCTGCTGTCTCTGCCGTGTACCCTCACTTCTTTCTGCCGCACCCCCTCCTGCCAAGACACGAGCCCCGGCACGCCGGGCCCATCCACCTCCCTGGCTACGTCCTGGAGAGAACCCTGAGGCGGACAGTGAGTGCCAGTGCAGGGTCATGACCTCCAAGGCCAGCAGGGCCCCGTATTGCTGGGCCTGGGTCAGCTTCTCTCCTATTTCCAACGGCATTTGTTCCAAACATTCCCTTCTTGTCTCCACCCCTCGCTCTCAGCAAGTCAGAATTTTGGGCCAAAAGCTGTGATGCTCCCGCACTTGTCCCCCACCTCCTCCTCCCCGCCACACCTGTATGCGCTTGCCCATGCCCACATTCACTCGGGCCTCACGGCCCAAACCGCTCTCAAAGTTTCAGACGTGTGGGTCCCCCTGCCTGCTGGATGCTTCCACCTGGATGCCCACAGCTCTTTCTTAAGAAAAAAAAAATTTTTTTTAGAGGCAGGGTCTTACTCTGTTGTCCAGGCTAGAGTGCAGAAACGCTATCATAACTCACTGCAGCCTTGAACTCCTGGGCTCAAGCGATCCTCCTGCCTCAGCCTCCTGAGTAGCTGGGACTATGGGTGTGTGTCACTATGCCCAGCTAATTTTTAGAACATTTTTTATAGAGACAGAATCTCACTATTTTGCCTAGCCTGGTCTCAAATTGCTGAGCTCAAGCGATCCTCCAGCCTCAGCCTCTCAAAATGCTGGGACGACAGGCGTGAGCCACCGCGCCTGGCCACAGCTCTTTCATACTCGCTGTGTCTCCAGCTGAACTCATCATCACCCAGCCCACCCCCTGTTGTGGCTTCTTCCTCCTGCGATGCTGACACCCTAAGCATGCAGTGATCCTGACCGAAGGCCGGAGGGTTGTCCTTGTCTTGTTTCTCAGATTAAATTCGGGCCAAAACGTTTCCTGGATTGGTTCCTCCACTCCTTTCCTCAGGTCAGGTCACCACTCTTGCCTGGGTGCCCGTAGCTGCCTCCTAAGGGGGCTTCACGCCTCCGACCCCTCAACCCTCCAACCCGCGCCCCACGGGCTGCCCGAGTGAGAGCTCCGAAGCGCGGCTCTGACAAAAGCGCTCACTTCCTTTTTTTCAGACACGGGGTCTCGCCCTCGCTCAGGCTGGTCTCGGCCCCAGGACCCCAGGTGACTGGCCCCACTGCCCCCTTCAACAAGCATCTCCTCTCCCTCGACACTCCTCAAACTCCAGAACTGCCTCTGCTCGTGCCCTGCAGACCTCAGTGCCACGCTGGGGTCACGGGCGGGTGCCCCTCCCTGATGCTCCTAGAAGATTCTTTGCTTTTCTCCGTCCGTGCTGATTGGACTCCTTGGCAAAGCTTTTCCGCTTGTCTGCTTCCCAGCACCACGAGAGCAGGAGCCAACTATGCGCATCTCAGTATCCTCGTGCCTGGTACACGCTCGGCATACAGCAGGTGCTCGATGAATGCTCACCGAATGAATGGAGATGGTGAGGAGATACTCATCCACGGGATGGAAAACCTAGACTCAAACATGCTTGCCGTGCACTGTCTCGCCTTAGGCTGACTGAGCATCTTCTTCTCAGGAGAGCCAAATTACGTGCGCGTATTTACCCGTGACACCCGGTCCTTCGCCCGAGGCCTCCCGTCGGTCAGTCACGGCCGGCCGTGTGCGCAGAGCTCTCCCGCCTGCCCGAGCTGGCGGCTCAGTCCCCGCCTCGTCCCTGGCCCTGGCGGGAGACTCGCATCTGTGGCTCTCACGGGACCCCCGCAGGGACCCCGGGAGGCAAGCCAGCGGGGCGCTGTCCCCATTTTACGGCAAGGAGGTGAGGCGCTTGTCCAAGGGTGTAGAGCGAGTCAGGCACTTGTTCTTTCCTGCCGTGCCACAGAGCACCCCGCCCCTCGCCCTCTAGAGCTGACACGGGACCCCACGGTGCCAACGCGGACCCTGGGCTCCGGGAAACTGCCCCGCACCTGGGGAGGGTTGAGACATATACCCCGACCCCTAGGTCGTAATGCATGTTGTGCGTCAGTTACTCTCTTAGGTGGGCCGTCCTTGGCACAGACGCCTGTGCAAGCCGACTCACGCATCAGGGGACTCTTCCAGAATCACATGCAGGAAGTCATCCCAAAGGAACTGGAGGCTCACTGGACAGGCACTCTGTCTTTCTTGCTGGGTGGCCGTCTCTTGTCTTTGTATTTCTAATCTGCTACCGTTTTCAGAAAACCCTTGACCATCTCTTACAGGCCCCTCATCAGCGCAGCCCCGAGTCTGCCTGACTCACAACTTGAGCGCCCACCCCTGTGGACGCAGAACGGCGAAGCCTTGGGGGCACGTGTTCAGCTCAGCCTAGGTGGTGAGTTGGCCCTCCCAGCTTAGGGGTTCAGCCCTGGCCCATCCCCACAGCAGGGGAGGGTGGCAGGGGTCAGCTGGCACACACAGGCAGCAGGGACTATGCAGAGGGGAAATCTAGCGGGGGTAAGTATGGGGCCAATTACAAGTGTAGGAAAAAAATTTAGTGGGTGCCCTGAATAACTTCCCACCCAAAAGGTCATCTCTGCCTTTTGTTGTCTACACTATTTCTCAAATCCCTAAAGATAGAGATTAAATTATAAAAACTTGATAACAAAGCAAATAATTCCTGTTCACAGAAACGCAAATTGTGTCTGATGGAATACAACCGACTGTTGTCTGGTGCATATTGACCAGTTCTGCATCCATTTCTAAAATCATTTCAGCATTTCTTTTTTTTTTTTTTTTTTGAGACAGAGTCTCACTCTGTTGCTCTGGGCAGAGTGCCATGGCGTCAGCCTAGCTCACAGCAACCTCAAACTCCTGGCCTCAAGCGATCCTCCCGCCTCAGCCTCCCGAGTAGCTGGGACTACAGACGCATGCCACAACACCCAGCTAATTTTTCTATTTTTAGTAGAGACGGGGTCTTGCTCTTGTTCAGGCTGGTCTGGAACTCCTGACCTCAAGTGAGCCTCCCGCCTCGGCCTCCCAGAGTGCTAGGATCACAGGCGTGAGCCACCGCACCTGGCCCATTTCAGCATTTCTTATCTAACACGTGTGATACTTTGAGTTCTCCTTTAAATCAGTTGTAATATTTTACTGGTTTCCCTTATGAATTAATGAGTTAAATTAAATCTTTGACACATGCTAATTTCATAACATGGGAGAGACATGATTGCATCCTGTTTTAAAATTTGTCAGTAAATACAGAGAAAGCCCGTATGATCACAAACTATTTTAGAAACATTACTGATGCAGAGAAAAATAATTAGAAGGATACACAAGAAAGTATTAGTGATTATCTGTGGGGAAAATGGGAGGGAAGGGTCACTTAGTTTTTATTTTAGATCTTTTTGTACTATTTTAGTTTTTTAACTATGTTAAAAGAATTTCAGTAGAAGTTGCAGGGGCCAGGGGCAGTAACTCAGGTATGGTTGTTTGGACTTTTCTGACTATATGTTATATTTTATAATGTAAAAAACCCCAATACATTAAATCTTGTAAATTTTAAAGGTAAAAGCAAACCAAATAGGCAAAATCTTGGCACATTGCTCCAAACCAGCCATGCACAGCCAGAGATGGTCATGAATGCTGCTTGCCTTCAGGGAAGAGGGTAAGGTTCGTGCCCCACCCACAGGCAAAGGGTTCCAGGCACCCACGGCGACCCCCATCTCGTATCAGGAGCTGCTCAGGTAACGGGACTTCCCCAATGTCTGCGCCCCGGCAGCCCAACTCAGGGAGCGCTCGGTGGAAGATCCTGCCAGACTGGGAACATCGGTTCCACCTGCCCCTCCCACCCTGGCAAGCCGAGAGGCCTTCAGCCCGCGATGGCTTGCAGCTGAAAGGGGAGAGTCACCGCCAACCATTTCTTCACAGCAATGCATTTCTGAGGAGGGTACACAAATGTTTTTCGACCGAATCGTGTCTTCCTCCGGACTTACATGATGGTCCAGATATGCTCTGGCTTCCACGCTCATGGGCAGATCATCCGTCCACTGGCAACGGCTCCCAGCGTCCCACGTACCTCTGTCTGCAGCAACCAACCTATGAACCAGTATGTATTTAAGCACCTGTGGGTAGAACCCTCGGTCTAGGAATTCTTCCATCCAGCAAGCTTGGATGTTCACCTGTGTTGTTTTCTCAGTGGGGCGTGGGTGGCGAGAGAGGCCACACCCACAGACAGTGAGACCACCTCTCAGCCCAGGAGCCTGCCCCCCGTCTTTGGCCTGAATGCGTTCAGTCCCCCACATTTAGCACACCTGCACACAGAAGCTTCATTAATGAACTCCTGGCCACGGAGGACCAAAGAAGGCGGAAGGCATGAGCCCAGCCCCTCTCCTCGCTCACCTCACTCTCAGCTGGCCTGACTAGCACTGGCCCCTCCCACACCCGCCCACTAAGCACAGAGCCTGGTCCCCTCCTGAATCTTGGGGCTGGTGCTCCAGAGGGGCAAGGCCACCTTCCCAAACAAAAAGCCACTGACTACGAACCGCTATGGGAGGGACAGCCTTGCCCGTAGGGCCACTCCTCAGGGATGTTTGGGCCCAGACCCCCCAAAGTCATCTGACCACATCACCCCCTCAGTCCAGGGTCAAGTCCAAGCCACATGGCCTGGCCTTCAAGTCCCTTGCTTCTCATTCTGGTCCCACCTGTATCTCTGTCCCCATCTCCCTACACCATGTACCCACTGTCTTACCGCTCATTCACCCCACGCGTGCGGGAATCCAACTTGTGCACAAGCCTAAAGGCTGTTTTCCAAGTCCTCACAGCTGCCAAAAATGCCTCCTTTCAGTGGCAGCCTCTCTCCTATTAACTGATGTCATCGGAATTGCGTTACTATAGATGCACACGCAGGCAATGCCGATGCCGCTTCTACGTAGGGCCTCGCCCTGCTGCTAACACGGCCGGACCGCACCTGGGCGAGCCCTGCACAGATCACTTTCCAGAACAGCCCTCTCCGCGGGAGCAGCCGCAGATCCCTCCCACCTCCCAAAAGCTCACTGCGGAGAACCAGAGGACACATCACAGCATCTCGCTGCCAAAGTGACAACTACAATTATGTTTTGGCTGACAGCTGGAGACGAGAGAGCGCGCAGACAGCCAAGGCCCCTGAGCGTGTGAGTCAGCAGTTTGCGCTGCGTCCAGCCGGTGGGCGGGGCTTCCTGATGGCTACAGGCCTCAAGGTAGCACCTGGGGCCCCCAGGTAAAGTCCTCACGGGATGGTGGTAGTGAGTGCCCCCAAGGTCACGCCAGGAGCCCGAGAAGCAGGAGAGTCAGGGTGGTCAGCCCCAGGCAAGGCCCAGCCCTGAGGGACAGGCACTGAGCTGCCTGCTGCAGGGTGGGCTGGCGATGGGCAGAGGGTCTCTACTGAGACCCCAGGGCACCAGCCCCCTGAGGAGCCTCTGGCCTAGGCCGTGTGCAAAGGACAGGTGCCAGCACAGGGACCAAAACCCAGGAGCAGGAATCACTGCAGCACGTGCCCGGCGCTCTGCGTACCTCGCGTCTCACTCTCCCCGCAACCGGTGAGCTGGGTTCTGTATCATCCTCATTTACCTCGCCGGACGCCGGAAACGGAGTCTCGGCGAGCAGTTGACTGGAGCCACGTGGCTGGTGAGGGTAGAGGGTGAATTCGAGCCCAGATAATCTGGCTTCAGAGCTCAGCCACCCTCATTATCCTGGTTTGGCCCTTTAAATCCGGCCTTGGTTGCAGGAAACTGCAAGACCTCCAGTGCGCCCCTCGCGGAGGGGGAGCTGAGTGGGGGCCTCTGGGCGGACTGTGGCCTGGAAGCCAAGACGTCACTAAGGAAAATAGACACCTATTTCAGGTGACAGATACTGGGCTGTGAAACTGGAGGAAATTTTTTAAAAGCCTCAAGGATTTGCTCGTTGTGGATTTTGCATGTTCAGCAGAACGAGCGCTGTCGGGAAGCTGCTCTGTGGCTGGCGTCACCCCTGGCGACAGGGCAGGAGTCCGAACCAGCCTCTCTCTCTGGCTTGCAGGCTCTTGGGGCTTGCCTGCTGCTCAGCCCTGCCCTGGGTTCCGGCCCAGGCCTCTGGGGCCGGCCGAGGCTCTGGAGCAGCCCGGGAGTGCTGCCGCCCTTTGCAGACGCCTTGTCGGGCAGAACCCGCCTGTCTTCGCTTCCCGCCCGCACACACGCAGGCCAGGGCGCAGCAAGCTGGCAGCTCCGCTCAGCGTGCTTCCAAATGGTGCAAAAGGCCGGCGGGGCTGGGGACACAGAGCGTTTGTGTTTCAAGTGGCTGCTGCCCATGAATCACCAATTTCATTTTGTGCTCTCAGTCCTGCGGAGGCATCATTTCCACCCCGCCTCGCGTGGAGCTGGCGGCCAGAGCCTCTTAGTGGGGCTATAAATAGCAGATCATCAACTCACCTCTTCTGAGCTCATCACAGGCTTCTCGGTTTGCTGTGCGTCTGCCAGCTGCTTGCGCGTCACTGTCACTCAGATTTCCCAGGTGAGGCCTGGCTGAGAGACCCAGGGCACGCTCTGGGGGCTGCAGGGTTCTGGTTCCCAGAGCCATTCGGGGTGACAGCGAGGGCAATGGCAGACTTTTGAAGAGCTTGACATTTAAGACGTCATAATTATAATCTCAGGTCTCTGTGCTCCTCTCCAATTACATGCCGCAGCAAGGGGCTGTCATTTCTCTAGGAGTCCTAGAAGCCAAAGGCGAAGGATTCACCAGACACACACCCAGAGAAAGCCACAGGAACGGGCAGCAGCAAATGGAAGGTTTCATGCCTTCCCGCAGACTCGTCTCCTAACACCCTGAAGGAAATACTTTATGGCGCTCTGGCTTCAGAAGGGAGATTGCATTTTCCGCGTTGCTCTCCCAGCTCCCAGGAAGTCTCCCTGCGTGTCCGGCACCACGCCCGGCCTTTGCAGGCGGCCTCTCACCGGGCCATCCCCACAGCCGTGTCGAGTTAGCTGCCGGTATCGTCTTTCTGTAGGTGAGGAGGCCGTTGCTCACAGAGGACAGGTGACTCATCCAGAGTCACACAGACAAGACTTCAGTCCAGGACTGCTGGACTGCACAGCCCGACCCCTCAACCACCGCCGTTCCTACCTCCTGCAGAAGAGGACTGTGTGTGTCCATGCGTGTGTCTACGTGTGTGTGACCTGAGCCGTCTGACCCGTGGTCTCCTTGTACAAGCTCCACAGCCACCCTCTACACAAATCAGTAAAGGGGTGCAAGGCAAGGACTGGGGTAAGGGTCTCAAAACTCTGTAAAGGAACAGGCCTTGCTAAAAATAACGATAATAATTAGTCACTGTCCATAATTGCGACTCTGGAGTCCCATAGCTGGTGGTCATAAAGATTCTTAACTCCCTCCGGAGATAACATCACCCTTTCGAAACCTAGGGGTAGTTTCTGAGATGTCTTCCGGGTCCCGCATTCCAGGGCACTGGCTGACCCACCCAGACCAGTGCCCCACACCAGGAAACTGACTCGGCTGGAATTGTGACCCCAGGAGCTGAAACAACACAAAAAAATTTCTATGCCCCTATAATTTTGCCCCGAACCTAGCCAATTAGTAAACCTAATTGCCTAATCCTTGGCCCACCAAACTATCCTTAAAAACCCCGTCTCCCAAATTCTCGGGAAGGCGGATTTGGGAAATTCCTTCTATCTCCCTGTTTAGCGGAATTAAACCCTCTCTCTGCCGCAACGCCTGCTGTCTCCGTGTATTGACTTCCTCGTGGACAGCGGGCGTGGCCCTGGCTTGGCAGTAGCGGCTCCCTGCATGCCATGACTGCGAGGAGGAGCCAGATGCTCACAGGTTCATCATCCCCCGGGTCCCAGGCCCCTTTGGTACCCTGAATGTCTCACGTCACTATCTTCTTCCAAATCCCATTTTCTTCCAGGGTCTCCTGCAGGGAGGGCACCAGTCCCTGGATAGGTCTCCTGGCCCAACTCAATGGTCTTCCTCACGCTCACGCCCCCCGCAAGCAGGCAGAGGTCGGGTGGGGCTCTCCTCAGGGCAACCTTCCCTTCTACCTCCCCAGAGTCACAGCCCCATATCTGGGGTCTGGTCCCCTCTAGTGGCCTATACCAATGGCCTCCCTGCTCAGGCCTCTGCACCTGCAGAATGTTTTGAGAACACAGATTCCTACTTCTCTCCCTAAACCACCCGAAACAAAATCTCAAAGGGCAGAGGCGAGGGTCTGGGTGTCTACAAAGCCCCCCGGTGATCTGTCTAGCCAGGGCTGAGAACCTTCATCTAACTGGCCCACTGGACTCCAGCCTGTCTTTCTCTGAACGCTCTGACCCAGAGCTCTCAGCTTAATTATCTTAAAACACAGTTTGCCTCATGTCATTCTCCTGCTCAGAATCCTTGGGTGTCTCCCCACTGTCTGCAGGAAAGGCCAAAGCCCTTGGTGTGGCATTCAAGGCCCTATCCACCTGGTCCACTCACTGTCCTGCCAACCTTTCCCTGTAACTGGCTCCTGGCCCTGCCGTCCCTCTTTAGCCTGTCTAGACTTGCAGTGTCAGCTGAGCACAGCAGAGCTCATCGAAATGACAGTGACCCTTCCCTAAGGCTTCCAGCCCGTCCATGAGAGGACTGAGGAGTAGTGCTAAGGTGCCCCTCGTACTTCGAGAGCCACGTGTGCGGCTTTGCACGCTGGGGGTTCGTGTGGCCTGTGATGGGAGGGGATCTGCCAGCAGCTGCTACACAGCAGTCACGTGGGAACCCTGGATAGCGGGAGGGGTGGGGCTCCTGGCGGATTCGAAAGACGGGACGTTTCCTCATTCTCCTTGCTTTCGTGCACGCGCAGAAGACAGAGCAGAGGTGTAAGCACGGGGGTAGGGCCATGTCGCCAAGGGCCTCCTGCTTCTCCAGCCCCCACGCCCAGACAAAAGCACAGAGACACTTTGGGTCTTGTTGCGGTTATTCAAAGGGTCAAGAGTGTTTCATTAAAACCATTAAACAATGTGTGTGTTTGCACATTGCATTTCCCACGAAGGACCGTCTACCCCAAATAAAATACAAAGTAACTGTGTTGACTGAAAGCAAGATTTACTTCAGAATGGGGCCAGGAAATTGTCACCTGAAAGCGCTTCGGAGCGAAAACTGACACTAAAGAACTGCTGGTTAAACACGGCGGAGTCTCCTGTGAATCTCTGTCTGCTCCTCCCAAACCCTACTAAAAACGACTATACAAGAGTAAAACGAATAAAAAAGGTAAAAAAAAAAAAACCCCCGACAAGGCCTCTGAGGAGAAGAAATAGCAGCAGACGGAGGATGCCGCTACATTTTTGGAAGGCGGGAAGCAGAGGGAGGAGCGGTGAGTCACGGCGCCTGCGGGGAGCTGAGGCCTGCGGCCTGCAGAGGGTTCCAAGTGGCAGGCCAGGCTGCTGGCAGCGGGGACAACAGAGCTGGGGACGGGAGGGCTGCTGCAGCCCACCTGAGAGCCCAGCGAGAGTCCCAGGTGGGCGGTGGGCTGGCCACACCTGCCCGCTCCTTCAGGACACCTGAGGGTTGCTCCCTGGGGATTGGGGTCAGCACATCCGGCACTGTGGGGGTGAGTATGCGGGACAGAAATGGAAACACGGGGAGCTAGTGGGGATCTGGGTGCTAAAAGGTAAACTCTCAGCCCCTTGTCCTCAGGCTGCTTCCAACAGCCTGGCAGCTGGGCACATTCCTCGCCCCCAGGCTGGACGCTGAAAAGC
>NW_012149208.1:1257144-1258174 GCF_000956105.1 Propithecus coquereli
GGCAACATATGTAACCTAAACATCTGTACCCCCATAATATGCTGAAATAAAAAAAAATAATTAATTAATTTAAAAAAAAAAGATGCTTAGCCACATGGTCTTACTCTACAGAACTAGTGGTCAGAATTACAAGAGTACCCTTAAACATTTTCAAGTCTTTCTAAAATCAAAGGACTATGGACATATATATTTTTTTAATTGAAAAGCATTTAATTATGTATCTAGTGCAATCATGAGTTTATTGTAGACCCATGACATGACCATTCATTTGAATCCTCCCAACGACGGGGAGCTCAGTTCAACCCAAAGAAGTCTTTTGTATTTTTCAGATAGCTCTACTTGTTTAAAATTCTTCCTTTTAAAGTTGAAATCTGGCTTCATACAGCTCTCTCTTTGGCCCTATGCGTGCCTTGAAAAACAAGAAAGAATGAGATGTCTTCTATAAAACAGCCCTTCAAAGATCTGAAGATGTTACAGGGCCTCTCGAACTGTAGAACTGCATCCTCTGCTCGTCAGGTAACGTGGTCTCCAGTCCTCCTCCTCCCTCTCCTTCCTTGTGAGCACTTTAGTTCATCCACGCTGGGCTTAAAATAAGGCATTTACACCGAAGTTCTTCCAAAATACATTTGGGATATACTGTCCCTAAAAAATTACTGGTTGTTTATCCGAAATCCAAATTTAACTGGACATCCTGTGTTTTCATTTGCTAAATCTGGGACCCTAAAATGTGGGCTCTCCTTTCAGGCTAGGACTGTGGCCAAAGAACTAGTGAAACCAGAAAGTTTTCTTCAGTTAATATTCACAAGGTAAGAAATTTGAATAGAAACTGACTAAGCTTCCGGGCGAGATGCTGGGCCATGATTTGCTATCTAGTGTATCTAGCGCGCGTGTGTGTGGTGCCGAGCGGTCTCTGGCCAGTCTCCGTGAGCCTAGAAGCATATTTAAGGGAGGGCGGGTCTTGCCCTGCTACAGGGCGTGGGGACCACCCCCATACCCAGTCTTCCTCTCTCCCTCTGTCCCTGGGCTGCAT
>NW_012149208.1:1261549-1263046 GCF_000956105.1 Propithecus coquereli
AAATTAGCCGGGCATGGTGGCGCATGCCTGTAGTCCCAGCTACTCGGGAGGCTGAGGCAGAAGGATTGCTTGAGCCAAGAAGTTTGAGGTTGCAGTGAGCTATGATGATGCCACTGCACCTTACTGGGGGTGACAGAGCGAGACTCTTGTCTCAAAAAAAAAAAAAGACTAATAGGAGAAAAAGACATAAAATTTATTAATGTGCGCTGGAGAGGGGAGAAAGATCACAGTTATTACCCAAATGACCCAGTGGGGCCCAGATGCTTATGCAACTTTCTTCACAGGGGCGGGGGGAGATGGGGAATGTACATCATTCTTTTGAGGGGTAAAGGATTATTAGGGAGCATCTCTTAAGGCTAGGAGCCCAGCCTAGGCAATATAGTGAGACCCAGTCTCCAGGAAACAAACAAACCAATAAGAAATCAGGAAGTATCATTCTCATAAACCCTTTCTGAGGAACCCACTAGAACCATGAACCAGCAGTATCAGCACCAGTGAACAACCCTGAGGAAATCAGGGTAAAAGGACTTTCCTTGGGCATTGAATGTACTCAGCTACATAAATAATGTTACCGATTTCACGGCCCCCAAGTCCATAGAAATTGGCATGAGACCGAAAAGGGATTTATGCAACCAAGGCTTTATTGGGGGTGAGAGTGGAGGGCTTTTGCTGGAACAAAAGGGAGACAGTGCCGGTTAAGGAGCAACTAGACTGGCTCTCCGAACGAAGGGCTGGGGAACTTTTAAAGGGTAGAGAGAGGAAGTTTGACTCTAGCATTGAAATCACAGCACGTAGAGGCAGAGTTTTGTTGGCAGCTGCCTATCTGGTGATCATGCTTCTTCATACATCCTATGTCTCGTTAGCACGTTAAATCTCCACCCTTGGGCATTATTTTTAGCATGAAAATGAGGCAAAAGGCCTATGAGTGATTAACTTTGGGCTTCATCTTGACAATAACCAGTTTGTGCCAGCTTTGCTGGGGGCCTGTGGACCTCTGCTCCAATGGTTGCCGCATCCCGTTAAAGAAAGCAGAACTATCTTCCATTGAAGCGGGGTGTTAATCATTTCCCAAGCTTTTGTTCAGTATCGTAAGCAGACTGAAACTCTGGCTGAGGGCTCAGGCAGGTAGCCAAGGTCTACCTCCTATGCTATCGCAATAAGACTAAGACAGATGTAGAGATTAGGGTGGCAGGCTAGAATGCAGATGTTCTATGCCCTGATAGTGTAGAAACTTTCATTTACGAATAAAAAATTGAAGAAGGAAGAGAGAATAAGAGTGAGGTCACTGATCTCCTCAAACTAATTGACTCAAAAGATAGTAGATAACTTTAACATTTATAATTCTGTTGACTGGATGATGGAGGAGGGGAAGAGGAAGAGGATGAGTTTACAAGATCATTTTATTGTTGATTGTAGGGAATCAAAAGATACTGTTTCGACAGTATCAAGGGTGTTTATAAAGGTAACTTCTAAAACAAAAATATAAACCTTCCTAAA
>NW_012149208.1:1263096-1263692 GCF_000956105.1 Propithecus coquereli
AACTTTGAATAAAAAAAGACGTTACCTTTAAAAAAAAAAGAATATCTACTAATGTAAGTCATTATATTATTAGTTCTAAATAGAAAATCACATGATCATCTTTAATACTGAAAATGCATTTGATGAAATTAAACACTTGTTAAAAGCAAAACGCTCAGTAAAACAATGGATAATTCTCCAACGTGGATTTTTTTTTAACAGAAAAACAACAATTAACGGGAAATACTGGAGACATGAATATTTATGATGTGTTAGACTTATTAACCAATGCAATATAGCTACGAGAAATAAATCAGTAATAAAAATATTGAAGGTAAACATTCTAGATTATCTTCTAGAACATCTTTAGAAGTAGCTTATGGTTTCCATGTCCATAATCAAAAAAATTGATAAGGAACATTCTAGAAGATAACTTTAGGAGGAGGAGTAAGAGGGAAAAGGAAGGAGGAGGAGGAAGAGGAAGAAAAAAAGAACATTCACAAATTTTTTGTTACTCTGTTGAAAAGGTAAAGTCTAATTCTCTTCCCCTTGAATGTGTACTGGACTTAGTGGCTCACTTCTGATGAATAGAATAAGTCAAAAGTGACGCTATGTGA
>NW_012149208.1:1267347-1271182 GCF_000956105.1 Propithecus coquereli
AAAAAAAAAAAAAAAAAAGAGGAAAAGCACATATAGCCAAAATAAGAAATTACAAGGGGAAAATAATCACACGAATATTAGGAAGTGTGGGGGTGGGGGAAAACTTCCCCATTCCCCTGAAAGTTCACTGAAAGATCAACTCACAACTAAGGCAGATTAATAAGAGGAAGAGGTTTATTTATTGTGCATGGGGAGAATCAGAGTGATTACCCAATATTCCAGTGGGATCCAGATATTTTTATACCCTCCTTTTAGAGGGGAGGGGAAGGCGAGGAATATAGGTAGTTCTGTTTAGGGGCAATAAATGGTTGCTAGGGAGGATGATGGGGGCAACGGATTGACTTGTAAATAATTCTCTTTGCAAATCAAATTAAGCTTGAGAGAGAGGCATTATATTTACAATGATTTGGGCCTGGGTAAAGTTGCATTCTGGATTTTCTTTCTTGCAATACAGTGAGATAACAGGGAAGGGATAGGAAGTCTTTTGTTCTTTTGATGGGTCCGCGTGGTTATGCAGACAGAAGGAAAGCCCCTTCCGAAAGCCTGCTGATCTCTAAGGCCTTCACTTCGAAATACTCTTTATACCAAGGAATCATATTTAGGGGTGAAATTTCCTGAGATCTTTCAGAAGTAAAAAACAAAACTAACCAAAACAAAAAAATCTCTAAGAGAATACTTTACGCAATTTTATTCAAATACATTTGAAAAATCGTATGAAATGTACAATATTTCTCGGAAAACTAGACAGAAAACCAAAACAGACCAATTTGCATAAAAGAAATAGATAATATTTGTCAAATATCCCCCTCATTGAAAAATAAGAAAAACCAAGCCTGTGCTTTCACAGGGGAATTCTACAGTTCTACTGCCCTTTAAAGAACAGATGATTCTAAAGATTTTAAAATGATTCCCATGGCTGGGCGTGGCGGCTCATGCCTGTAATCCTAGCACTTTGGGAGCCTGGGCAGGAGGATCCCTTGAGCCCAGGAGTTTGAGACCAGTCTGGAAACATAGAGAGACCTCATCTCTATAAAATATAAGAAAAAAAAAATTAGCCAGGCGTGGTGGCCCACACTTGCAGTCCTAGCTACTCAGGAGGCTGAGGCGGGAGGATCACTTGAGCCCAGGCGTTCGAGCCTGCAGTGAGCTATGATTATGGTACTGCATTCCAGCCTGGGCAACAGAGTGAGAGTCTGTCTCCAGAAAAATAAAAAAATAAATAAAACGTTTCATAGTCTAGAGAAAGAAAAAAAAACATGCAAATTCTTTTCATAAGGCAAATATAAGTACGTTGAAACTGTATGGGAGGAAAAGATTTTTTTTTCCCTCACCCATTGCAAAGTTCATGTATTTAATATGAGGCCCCTATAACAAAAGACAGATTAACAAGAGAAAAGTATACAGATGTATTTAATATAAATGTTAGTATACACGACACAGGGGTCTAAAGAAACAGGTAAACATGTATTTTTATGCTTAGGTTTGAGGAAGGGTGGATAGTTGTGGAGAAATATGATTGGAGGACAAAAGGGTATGATCTAATGGTCATAAACTGGGTGAAACATAGGAAGGTCTTTTTGTTTAGAGTCTTCTCTGTGTCCCTTTGTCTTCAGAAATAAGGATGCTCCTTTCCTCTGGGTAGAGCCAGGGCACCTCTCGAATGAAGGTCTTATGACCTGCTTCAGGGGATTAGGATGGGGAGAAAGGTGACAGCGATCTCCTGCTTCTGCTTTCTCCAACGCTAAGGTGCCATATTTTGGGGTAGAGGTGTCAGATTTCAGTCTGAAATGTCGGTTCCTGGCGCACCCATGGGCGAAGAATGACCACACGCACCAGAGTAAGGCTAGCACGAGGTGAGATTTACTGAGGGAGAGCAAGATAGGATTATAGAGCAGGAGCGAGACGTAGGTTCACAGAATGAGATACATACTCCACGGATGATGACTGCACCCCTTGCCGCAGCAGGAAAAGAGAGCCTGGTTAAGGTCTGGGTCTTGCTTTATGGTGTCCAGATAGGGACCTCCTCATGGTTCAAACGTCACCACGGAAGCACTTTGATTGGACAGTTGGGAGCTGTGTGACCTGAGTCTTACTGTGCATGTGGGTTCTATGTCAGGCTCCGCACTTCGTGGCTCCTATGCTGGTTGGCCGGTGGTCTAGGGAGTCCCCTGCATTCTTTAGCAGCTGGGGTGCTGAGTTCTGATTGGCAGATTTGTAGGGTGTTCCCTCCTCCCCCAGGTAGGGCAGTAGCTCAGGGCAGGATCAAAGTGGGACAGGGCCATGGGGGACCCGGGGCCCACCCTTGTCCTTCTTCCCAGGTGGGGGGGTTACACCAAGGCAACAGCACCCATTTTTGTCCCTAGGAGACCTGGAATCCCTCTCTATCTACCTAACAGAGGGTCCTGACCCCATCAGTACTGAAATATAATAAGGACTACAAAAATAAAAAAAAAAAAAATAGGTCAATCTAATTCATAAATATCAATGCTAAAACAAAATTTTAGCAAACAAAATCCAAAAGCATGCTGAAAAAATAATATATGGTGTCCAACTGGAGTTTGATCTAGGAATGGAAATAAGGTTCAATATTAGAGAATCTACAAATAGCTGAGCATGGTGGCAAGCGTCTGTAGTCCCAGCTACTCAGGAGGCTGAAGCAAGAGGATTACTCAAGCCCAGAAGTTCTGGGCTATATTGCACTGTGCAGATTGGGTGTCCACATTAAGTTTGACATCAATATGGTGACCTCCCAGGAGGAGGGGACCACCAGGTTGCCTAAGGAGGGCTAAACCAGTGCAGCTCAGAAATGGAAGAGGTCAACACTTCCGTTCTGATCAGTAGTGGGATTGCAAGTGTGAATAGCCACTGTACTTCAGCCTGGGCAACACAGCAAGATATTACCTCTTAGGCCAGGTGTGGTGGCTCACTCCTGTAATCCTAACACTCTGGGAGGTGGAGGTGGGAGGATTGCTTGAGTTCAAGACCAGCGTGAGCAAGAGCTAGACCCCGTCTCTACTAAAAATAGAAAGAAATTAGCTAGACAACTAAAAACAGGAAAAAAAAAAATTAGCTGGGTATGGTGGCACACACCTGTATTCCCAGCTACTTGGGAGGCCAAGGCAGGAGGATCACTTGAGCCCAGTAGTTTGAGGTTGCTGTGAGCTAAGCTGATGTCAGGGCACTCTGCCCTGGGCAGGGCAACAGAGTGAGACTCTGTCTCAAAAAAAAAAAAAAAGACGTTACCTTTAAAAAAAAAGAATATCTACTAATGTAAGTCATTATATTATTAGTTCTAAATAGAAAATCACATGATCATCTTTAATACTGAAAATGCATTTGATAAAATTAAACACTTATTCTTGTTAAAAGCAAAACACTCAGTAAAACAATGGATACTTCTCCAACATGGATTTTTTTTTTAACAGAAAAACAACAATTAATGGGAAATACTGGAGACATGAATATTTATGATGTGTTAGACTTATTAACCAATGCAATATAGCTACGAGAAATAAATCAGTAATAAAAGTATTGAAGGTAAACATTCTAGATTATCTTCTAGAACATCTTTAGAAGTAGCTTATGGTTTCCATGTCCATAATCAAAAAAATCGATAAGGAACATTCTAGAAGATAACTTTAGGAGGAGGAGTAAGAGGGAAAAGGAAGGAGGGGGAGGAAGAGGAAGAAGAAGAAGAGGAAGAAAAAAAGAACATTCACAAATTTTTTGATACTCTGTTCAAAAGGTAAAGTCTAATTCTCTTCCCCTTGAATGTGTACTGGACTTAGTGGCTCACTTCTGATGAATAGAATAAGTCAAAAGTGACGCTATGTGA
>NW_012149208.1:1271232-1276095 GCF_000956105.1 Propithecus coquereli
AATGAACCCACCATATAGAAGGATCTATGAGTACAGCTAAAGCAGTAGTAAAAGGAAAATTCATAGTCTTAAATAATTATATCAATATAAATGAAAAAAGAATGAATCAAACAGCTGGCTCAACAACCTACAAAAAGCAGGGGGGGTGGGAATAAAAAAAATTTAAAAAACCCTCAAAAAGTATTTAAAAATAAACCAAAGGGAAGCAAAAGGAGAAATTAATAAAGATAAATACATAAATTAATCAGTTAATAAAACTAAATTATGAAACTGCCTTTTATAAAACTAATGAAGGGCCACAAGGTAGGAGCTGAGGTAGGGGAAATAGATATATAACCAGCCATTGTTCTCTAGCTGGCTTTCCTATCATTGTTTACCACTCAGGAGTCACACAGCTGATGGTCACAAAGATTCTTAGCTTTCTTCATTGCTCCCATAGGTAACATCATCCTTGTGAAACCTAAGGCTAATTTTTGAGATATCTTCCAGGCCCTGCATTCCAGTGGAAGGGCTGACCCACCTAGACCAGTGGCCCATAGGAAGGAACTGACTCAGCTGCTATTGCAGCCCCCACCCAAGAACCGACTCAGTGCCACTATGGTTAGGGTAACCCTAACCCTAACCCTATGGTTCCACCCTGAACCCAGCCAATTAGCAGACCCAATTGCCTAGCCCTTTGCCCACCAAACTATCTTTAAAATTCTTCTCCCAAATTCTTGGAAGATGGATTTAAGAACTGCCTCCCATCTGCTCACATGGTACCTGTGATATTAAAATCTTTCTCTGCTATAACCTCTGTTGTCTTAGTGTATTGGCTTCCTCTTGAGCAGAGAGCAATGAACCTGGTAAGGCTGTAACAGTAGAACCTATAAATAAATAAGCTTATTTTTAGAAAAAAATTTAATAAACTAAGCTGGGCATGGTGGCTCACACCCGTAATCCCAGTGTTCTGGGAGGCTGAGGCAGGTGGATCACTTGAGAACAGGAGCTCGAGACCAGCCTGGGCAACAAGACCCCATTTCTACTAAAAAAAAATTAGCTGGATGTGGTGACACGTGCTTATAGTCCCAGCACTTTAGGAGGCTGAGGTTGAAGGAACCCTTGAGCCCAGGAGTTCAAGGTTACAGTGTGCTATGATGGGGACGCTGCATTTCAGCCTGGGCAACACAGCAAGATATTACCTCTTAGGCCAGGTGTGGTGGCTCACTCCTGTAATCCTAGCACTCTGGGAGGTGGAGGTGGGAGGATTGCTTGAGTTCAAGACCAGCGTGAGCAAGAGCTAGACCCCGTCTCTACTAAAAATAGAAAGAAATTAGCTAGACAACTAAAAACAGGAAAAAAAAAAATTAGCTGGGTATGGTGGCACACACCTGTATTCCCAGCTACTTGGGAGGCCAAGGCAGGAGGATCATTTGAGCCCAGGAGTTTGAGGTTGCTGTGAGCTAGGCTGACGCCACGGCACTCACTCTAGCCCGGGCGAAAAGAGTGAGACTCTGTCTCAAAAAAAAAAAAAAAGACGTTACCTTTAAAAAAAAAGAATATCTACTAATGTAAGTCATTATATTATTAGTTCTAAATAGAAAATCACATGATCATCTTTAATACTGAAAATGCATTTGATAAAATTAAACACTTATTCTTGTTAAAAGCAAAACACTCAGTAAAACAATGGATACTTCTCCAACATGGATTTTTTTTTTAACAGAAAAACAACAATTAATGGGAAATACTGGAGACATGAATATTTATGATGTGTTAGACTTATTAACCAATGCAATATAGCTACGAGAAATAAATCAGTAATAAAAGTATTGAAGGTAAACATTCTAGATTATCTTCTAGAACATCTTTAGAAGTAGCTTATGGTTTCCATGTCCATAATCAAAAAAATCGATAAGGAACATTCTAGAAGATAACTTTAGGAGGAGGAGTAAGAGGGAAAAGGAAGGAGGGGGAGGAAGAGGAAGAAGAAGAAGAGGAAGAAAAAAAGAACATTCACAAATTTTTTGATACTCTGTTCAAAAGGTAAAGTCTAATTCTCTTCCCCTTGAATGTGTACTGGACTTAGTGGCTCACTTCTGATGAATAGAATAAGTCAAAAGTGACGCTATGTGACTTACGAATCCAAGTCATAGCTGATATTGTGGCTTCGCCTTGTTCTTTCTTGGCTGACTTACTCAAGGAAGACTTGCTGCCATTGGAGGACACTCTAGCAGTCCTGTGAAGAGATCCGTGTCGGGAGGAACTGAGACCGGCTGGGAACGGCCAGTGAGGGAGCCATCTGAGAGGCGGATCCTCCAGCCCTAGACAACAAATTGAAAATTCATTGGAGACCCTGAAGCAGAACCCCCCAGCCAAGCCACTCCTGAATTCCTGATTCACATAAACTGAGAGATCGTAAATGTTTATTGTTTTAAGTCACTAAATTTTGGAGTAATTTGTTATGCAGCCAGATAGCGAATACAGAAGGCAGAATAAAGACATTTCACGCAGACAAAAGTGAGAGAGTTTGGCACCAGCGGACCTGTGCTAATGGAGATTCTAATGGGAATTTTTCAGGTAGAAGGAAAATGAAACCAGATGGAAGTTAAGAGACAGATAAGGAATGAAATACAAATAAAGTGGTAAATAGGTGTATAAATCTAATGTTTCACTGGATTTTAAAATACACCACAACCGGCCGAGTGTGGTGGTGGCGCCTGTAGTCCCAGTTACTTGGGAGGCTGAGGCAGGAGGAGCACTTGAGCCCAGAAGGTCAAGGGCAATTTGGGCAACATATTATAATAAGACCCTATCGCTGACAAAAAAAAAAAGGCACCAGAAAACAAACAAAAAACCCCAACAACAACACAACAATAAGAAGATTTAAATAAATGGAGACCTATACCATGTTCATGGTTTGGAAGATTTGATATTAAGATGTTAATTCTCCACAAGTCCATCTATAGATTCAATATGATCCCTCTTAAAATTTTGGAGAAATTTAGACTGGTTTTCTAAAAATTGACAAACTGATGCAAATATTTATATCAAAAAGCAATAGACTGGCTGGTCCAAGTGAAGTGGTATTTACAACTAATCGATCAGAACCAGTTACAGATTCCTTTGTTCCTTCTTTATTCCCACTGCTTCTCTTGACTCACAAACAAACAAACAAAGCCCCCCAAACAAACAAAAAATCAAACTAAACCAACCAACCAAACAAACAAACAAAAAGCAAGCAATAGACTAAAATAGCCAGAACAGTTTTGTAAAAGAATACAATTGGAGGACTCATACAACTTAATTTTAAGAATTAGAATAAATTTAAAGCATGGTTGGCAAACTATGACCCATAGGCCAAAGCTAGAGTGCAGCCTGTTTTTGCAGGGCCTACAAACTAAAAATGCTTTTTACATTTTTAAATTGTTGAAAAAGGAAACCACGAAAGAGTATACAGCAGGAATTGTATGTAGCCCATGCTTTGCTTACATTTGCTAACTCATGAGCTATAGTAATCAAGACACTATGGTAGTGGCAAAAGGAAGGACATGTAGATCAATGGAACAGTACAGAGAGTTCAGAAATAGACTCACACGTATATGGTTAATTGATTTTTGACAAAGCTACTGAAGCAACTGAATAGAAAATGGATAGTCTTTTCAACAAATTGTACTGAACCAGTAAGACACCCACATACAAAAAAATTTTAGAACAAGAATCTTAACCTGTGCTGAGAGACAATTCTCCATGGGTCTCTCATGTATTTGCACATCTTGAGTAGGACACTAACTGCCCTTTTGTTCCAGATTATCTTCTCAAGGATGAATATCCTCAAAACAGCCTAGAGATAGTGTCTATCTCCAGAGCAAAAGGGAGAAATGATTACTGTCCAGATAAAAAGAATGTATTGCCCTGGGGAAAAGGTTGGGCAGATTTGCTTGCAGCCCTTTATAAATTACTGATGTTCCCTTAATTTTGGGTTCTTCAGCTGTGATAAAATCCACCATAAGTACCTCATCTCTAAACATAAAGTTTTTAAAAAACACCACCACCTCAGAGCAAATATGGCCAAAGTTAATGTTCATTGGAGCAGTTGATCAGGTGACTGTTACATTATTCTCCATAATTTTCCCTATGTTTGAAATATTTAATCAGCAAATAATTATAACAAAGAGAAAAAAGAAAGGAAAAAAAGGGTAAGGGATCTGAATAAACATGTCTCCAAAGAAGATACGCAAATGGCCAATAAGCACATGAAAGATGCTCAACGTCAAAACCACAATGAGAGAGAGGCACCGTAGTTCCAGCTACTTGGGAGGCTGAGGCAGGAGGACTACTTGAACACAGGAGTTCGAGGCCAGCCTGGGCAACATAGTAAGAGCCCTGTCTCTTAAAAACAAAACAAAACAAAACTCACATTGAGGCACAACTTTGTACCCTCTAGGATGGCTATAATAAAGAAAAGGAAAAACACTAGGTGTTGGCAAGAATGTGAAAAATTGGAACCCTCATACATTACTGGTAGGAACAGAGAATGATGCAGACATTGTGGAAAACAGTCTGTTAGTTTCTTAAAAAGTTGAACATAGAGTTGCCACATGACCCAGCAATCAACTATATACCCGAGGGAATTGAAAACATGTCCACACAAAAAGTTGTAATGAATACTCTTAGCAGCATTACCCATAATAGCGGAAATGTAGAAATAACCCATGAATCTAGCAACTGATGAATAAGGTGTATCCATACAATGGAACGTTACTCAGCCATAAAAAGGAATGAGGTACTGACACATGCTACAACATGGATGAACCTTGAACATATCATATAAGTGAAAGAAGCCAGTCACAAAACAAATTTATTTATATGAAATGTCTAGAC